>NW_010317819.1:11983-44287 GCF_000700745.2 Antrostomus carolinensis
ATTCAGGCTGCTCAGAGGAGGCTGCTACAACCAAACACCCATCCTCTAAACCAACACTGTGCAATCCCACTGCTGTGGTCCCATGAAATACTGTACTCAGGCAGGTTCAGGCCAGAGGTGGGCTCAGGATTTAATATATCAAGAAGAGATAGGATGGAGAAAAAACACACAGAAATCTTTGCATTCCAAAGGACTCAGCATGGGACAAATCCCAGGGCTGAGCATCCAGGGTCCTGAGCTGTGAGGCTGTCAGACTCACATCATCTACCCTCAGCACCCTTTTCATCAACACTCCACACCAGTTGCCCAGTTTGGGACTGGAATCAGCAAGGTAAAACCAAGCCACAGAAAGAAATTAGTTCCAAAACATTAAAAATAATGTTTATTATTGGTGACAGGCATTTCTGCAGCAGCAGGAGGAGGGATGCACCACAGTCTCCATCTCTCCATGCAAGTGTTTTGGTTGCATTGTTGTACCCGAATGGTCCAGCTGAGATCAGAGCCCTTCTGTGACAGACAGTGTGTGAACAGATGAAGGGGACAGTCCCAGCTGGCAGAATAAGCAGAGACCAAACAGGAGAGAAAGCAGAGAAGGAAATGATTTTGTGCCACCCACGAAGGTAATGGAAGAGGCAGGAAGAGAATTTGAGTCTCCTAAATTCCCCCTCTGAGGCCAGACTCTACGTCCCATGAAGGAAGAGGACACAGAGCCACCAGTGCTCCTTTTCCCGTGCCAGGACACAGGGGTTACAGCTTCTCCCCCTGCCCACAGCACTCCAGAGACCAGGCTGGCAGAGAGATAAATTGGATTTTAAGGCAGCCACAACCCACAGGTTGCAGGTAGATGTGACGATAACCAGCGAAGAGGGATGACACGTGGGACCAGCACCTGGCACAGAGAACCCTTCCTCCCTCTCTCCTCCGAGCAGGTCCCAGTGCAACGTGCATGGCTCCAGGGGAGATGTGTTCCTGCACCCTGCTCCAAAACCCCACCAGCCTTCAGGGCAGCGCTTTGAATGTTTAAGCAGGTAGTACCTTTGCTTTTCCTTTGAGCACTGAGCCTCTTAAATCAAATCTAACTCAAGTTCAGCGCAAACTGACGAGGGAAATCCGGAGCTGCTTGGGGCAAAAGCTAATGTGTTAAGAGCTGAGATATAGTCCAGATGTAGAAGTCTCCAGGGCCACAACGGGTCTTTGAGCTGCTTGTTTGACACCTCTGGTTTAGACATTAAAAGTCCCACCGGGGAGGAAATCCTCATGGCCTGAGTTATGTGCTATTTACGGATGGGGCTCTGGGCAGCCCTTGAAAGAGCTTGTAATAAAACCTGGAATAAGAGTAAATTATTAGCATAGAGTAGGAAAGGGGCTTTAGTTTTTAAGGCAGCTGGTTTTATGGATTTTTTTTTTTTTTTTTTAATGCTGGATAAAGATAAAAATCCTTCTGCCTCTGAGGAATAAGAGAATGCAGAAGAAGCAGAGAAGTGTGTGAAAGCTCCAGGTCCCGTTTGGAAAAGCACTCGGCAGGCAATAAAACCACGTTTCTCCAGCTAAATTGTTTGCATGTGATAGCAGAAGCTTTTCCCCTCGAGTCAGAGCTGGGGCTCACACAGCAGATACTGTCTGGGTGCTTCAGCTTCCCATTCAGCGTCCTGGGAATCTCTCCCTCTCTCTGCTCCTCTCTAGATCACAGGTTTTTCCTTCTGTTCCACTTCCCACTGCTGCTGCTGCCAGGTTGGGTGACAGAGCCCAGCACCTCATGGTCCCAGCCTGCAGGACAGGCTCTTTGCTGGAGCATTTATGAGCTCTGGTATCTGCCTGCCTGGGAGCTATGGGAAGGGGATTAAGTAGGTGCTCATGTCTTTCCCAGCTCACTTTCATCATCCTGGGAGTGAATCACGATGGATTTGATTCTTTTTAACCCTCTTAAAAAAAGGAACTGACCCTTGATTTGCACAGAAATGGATGATTTTCCTAAGCAGGCTGTTGCAGTTCCAAGAGTCTTCACCCTGAGGTGAGGATCTCACCTGAGGAGAGGTGTTCAAGCACTTGACAGAGTACAGTGACACAACAAGCTTTCAAGCTGTGTGCTTGCCACGCTCCCCCACAAAAAAAAAAAGGTGAGCAGATCACTCTGGATCCAGGCAATGACCTGACCAACCTCCTTCCCACTCATCCTTCAGGCTGGTGAGACAAACCCTCCAGCCCAGGGCTGCGTGGCCGCAGGGCAGGGGTGAAGCACATCATTCCTGCAGCAACCACACCTTCCCTCACCTCACCTGCTGCCCAAAGCCAGCACGTAGGCGCTTGCCAGGAGAAGCCAGATCCCTCACCTGCTCTTTGCCTGTGTTCACACACGTTATGGACACGGCTGTCATCCTTCTCCCTAAGCAGAGTACTTTAAGGGTGATAACATGGTGTCTGTGTGGCTTTCCTCTCCCCTGATATGACTGGAAGTGGCAGGATTTCTCCTGCCCATCACTGGTTGCCCTTGAGTTGTCTTCTAGCTGCGTTGCTTTTTTCTTCTTTCAGGGCTTTATTTTTTTTCTTGTCACTCTGTTTGCTTGTTTATTTTCCTCCCTGCTTGGCATTAGCCATCGAGACAGAACATCCAAAGCAGCTACAGGGCTCGTTCGAAGGGTGACAGAACTGAAAGGATGTTTTTTTTCCTGGGTGAGCAGTCCTTCTCTTTATATCAAAGAGGACACGTCCAGTGAATGCTGTGGATTTCACTGGTGCTAAAGACTTGCAAGGGAGTGTAGTGACAGCTACACGCCCACACAGCTGAGCAGAGAGGGGAGCAAAGCACAGAGCTGCCATCTCCTCAGCCATCCTGCTCTCCATCCCTGGGACATCACTGCACACCCCCAGGAGATTGCACAAGGCTGAACCTGGCTACTGCTGGAAAGGACTTAAAGATTAATGAGGAAAGGCCAGAAGACCTAAATATATACATGAGGCCAGATTTTCTAGAGAACTCTGCTCATATCTAAGTACCAAAGCAAGTGCCAGAAAAGCACTACATCCCAAAGTGATCCCCACAGCAGCTCAGATGCACAAGCTTCTCTTGGTTGTCTGGCCCACCGGGATGAAAAGAGGGAATCTGATCTGCTGAGGGATTTGTCTCCCAGGGAGAAAGGAATGATTTAGCTCCCTCAGGAGCAGTGGAAAGGAACCACGGTGAAGAAGAGCAAGGCTGAAGAGAGAAAAAGGGCTTTTCTGCTTATGAGCTGCACAAAAGTGTCTCCAGTGCTCCTCAGCTGTCCCTAGGCAAAGCAATGTACCACGAGGGTCACAGCCCTGGCTGGTATCAACCGTCCCAGCATCACAGACCTCACTGTAGATTTGCTGAGGCCCATCCCATTCACCCTGCTCGTTTCAGCACTGCAGATTGCAGAGGAATAACCCAGAGAGCTTTCTGAAGCATGCAAAGGTACCACCAGTACAATGCAGCCACCACCCATGCAGAATGTGGCTGGTATCCAAAAGACACAGTGGAACTGCAGAGAAATATGGGGGTGAAGGGGAACTTTGAGGTATCCCCATGGGGTACCAGGGCTGTCATGCCCCTGAGTCACTCCAAATAGCCCCTATCTGAGCAGCTTCCTTGAAGTGATCACGGAGGTGAGGTGCTGGTGCCCAAATACTGATCTCTCTGACCTGCTGACTCATTTGTGCTAGCACTCCAGCAGAAGGGACCTGCTTGTCTTGCCCATCCAGTCCCTACTCAGGCGTGGCTGCGTTATTTGCTCAATGATTACTGAAATAAAACCATCATTAAAAGCAACTCCTTCCACCTCACCAGGTATGTGAGTCCCCTCTCCACTCCTGCTAGGAAGTTCCCTGATTTTTGAGCAGGCTCCTCCACTTCCACACTGGTTCCTCCCAGGTCAGGGATGTCTCCACTAAGTGATTTCTCTGTTGGATTGTGTTGTGTCCAAGGCAGGAGCAGCAGCTCAGAGTGCAGCTCTGCTGCCTGCATGCTCCAGGTTTGCATCTTGTGTTTCAGTTCCTGAAGAGTTCAGCTGATGGGGTGGTGTTGGGAAGGAGAGAACAAAAGAGGAAGGATGGGACTTGCAGAGTACTGGAAGCATTAACCCAAAACTGGCTGCATCTCCTTTGTTTTATTAGAAATGGAGACAGGAGAGAGCAATGAGCTACGTTAGAAAAATGACTTTTCAAACTTATGTATTTGATATAAACACAGGCTGAGCCTCAAAACCAAACAGAGCCATTAGAGTCCATCTGTGTTTTCCAGCTCAGAGCTCTTGCTGCATTTGTGCTTGGTGCTGTGCAAAGGTAATATCCCAACTCAGTGAAGCCAACAGCAGTGAGTTCAGTGGCATGCTTTGGTATTGGCAGGCTTATCTTATTCCTCAGACAATGCCATCTACATGCTACAGGGAAATTTTGGGGAGGGGACAGCTTTTAGGGTGACAGAACTCCTTGTGTAGGAGCTGTGACAGCAATCCTGCAACACACATCCTCAAGACCGACACCAGTTTTCATCTCCCTCTTCCCACCCAACCACCAATGACATCTACCTCCTGAGAAACCCCAAAGCAGAGAGCTGTCCCCAAACACCCCCATCGCTACAGCCCAGGCAGGGTGAGTGACCAGAGGGACAGAGAACATGTGCTGGAGTCACCAGGTGAGTGTCCGAGTGTGACGCAGGTGAGGACCCAGCCGTGGGAGTGACAGAGGTCACGATATTGTTCACACACTGCCAAGCACCCGGGCAGCAGCCAAACACAAAGATTATAAGGTAGAAGGAGACACAGCCCTTCTCTCTGCCTTTGATGTCCTTTTTATTGTATTTCAGGCAGACGCTGGAGAAAGACTGTGGTGGTTTCACAGACAAGTCACAGAACTCGCAGAGATTAATTTGCAGGCATTCTGCAGAAAGGTTTTCTTTTGAAAACCAGCTATTTCACCCTTTCTAAGCAGGAAATCCTTCTTACTTTTATTTCTGTACAGTACAGTAACATCTCGTGACATTCTAGTGGCTGCAGAGAGGCAGAGCTCTTCTGCCTACTCATGGTGATGTCAAATACGTGGAGCCCAAGAGATTCAGCTCAGGTTTATAAAAGAGTTTATTCTGCCTCTCTGAAGCAATGGAAATTCAAAAGCAGGACACCATGGGATCTCGCTGGGAAAGTCTTTTGGAAACCCCAGAGAAAGCAAGCTGACATTTACACAATGTTTAAAAGATATTAAACTAACAAGGATTTTTTTCAAGGAAAGAGGGCAAATTTGGGTCACAGCCACTGTTTGCTCAGAAGAGGGTAGGAAGTCTCTCTGTTTACCAGTATGGATTTGTTTTTTCCTGTAGCATACACACACGTAGTGGTCTCATAGCCTAATCCTGAAAACATTTTTACTGGAGAGAGCACTTGCCATAGGAATTGTCCAGCAGGATACATTAAAAATGTTTGGACTATAAAGCTTTTACATGGATATGGAGATAGCAGGATACGTCTGAGAAATAGAATGCAAGGAAGAATCATTTCAAGTGCTTGCAACGTAGATATTCCTAAATTAAACCAGCTCACAGAGAGAGCCCAGATCCAGAGACTAAACCCATTATTGTTAATAGCACTGAGCTGAGGAAAGAAATCATTTGTACTGCTCTTGAAACCAAAAAACAAATATGAAAGCATTTTCCATAGAATCAATAGGTATTTAATCCCTGAAATGGGTGGTTTGGACAAAGACTACGGCAGCATGTCTAGCAGACTCTGTGGAGGACTGGAAATGAATTTCACAGACAAACAGTTTGCCTCGCTTCATCCACAATTTCCTGTGCCCACCTTGGAGACTAAATTAGACACACTTGAAGCCCTCTCTTTAAAGAGAGGAGATTCTTCTCTGAATGGGAGCAGCCATGCAATGGGGAGCTGGGAAATGCCTGGGATTGCTGGGCTTCGCTTTTGATTCCCAGGGCAGCTCAGCTCTTCCTAAAGGCAACACGTCAGCACGTTGGGTGTGTGTCTTCCTCATTTCCCTGTTTCATCTCCCATCTCATGAGAAGAGCTGGGACCTCCACTAGATCTGCTGCCAGGGTCCTTTCCTAGAGAGGGGAAAAATAACCCTGCACTATGCCATACTCTGAAGAAACAAAAGAACGTTTGTATCTTGCTGGCTGCTTTAAACTGTTTGAAAACTCTGTATTTGATTCCCCACAGTCTGTTCAGGTCTGTTCAAATTAGAGGCGTGCACTAGTGACACGAATTTGCCAAATGTTTGCTAAATATAACCAGTGTTTTGTGCTGAGGCTTCAAGGAGGAGGATAAAGCTTTATCCTGTGGATAAAGCTCATGACTTGGGCTCAGCAAAAGAGCATTTTCCTGCCCTGTCACTCATTATTGGTGCAAATTGCAGTTAACTGCATCTCTCCAAAGGTGTTTGGGCACAGAGTTCCCTTTACTGGGTTACAGGAATAAATGGATTGACATGAGACAGTAGTGAAAATTAGCAATACAGTGTAAATCAGGTGTGGGTTTGCTGAGGTCAGTGTCATTCCCTGAACGTGAAACCAGTATGTGATGAGAACCATGTTGTCTCATTTCAGAGACCTGACCAGGCTGTTGCAGATCCTGGCTAAGCCCCCTGGATACATCGGTTTGGGGCACTGGTTGGTACTGGGAGAGCAACAAATCCACTCTGAAAAATAAATTCTGCCAACCTGTGAACCTGCCACAGGCTTCAGCACATCTGCACGTGAACTGAGGGCTGGGGACCCCACTTTTTTGGGTTGGGTTTTTTTTTCCATCTTCACTTTGCAGTTTAGGCCCAGAAACTGAAAATGTTAAGATTTAATAGATTTGATACTAAACACAAACTTTCACCCATCTCTTTCAGCTGCACATCTTGGGAGCAGAATTGCACCCAGTGCTTCTGGCTCTCCCTGGCAGCTCTGCCTCAAACCTTCCCCCCGTTTCTCATGCAGAACCTAAACGAACTCTTTCCTATCTCCAGCCCAGATGTTTTCTCACTTGCAATATTTTCCTCCACAAGTACCAAACTATAAAACAAGGCTGGCGAGGGAAGGTGCACACTTTGCTCGAGAGGAATCCTGATGCACTCTGAATAGCCCTTTCTTCTCCTTTGGTATGTCCATCCTTTGGGGCTGAGGCCACTTCCTGACTCATATTTTAAGCTCTTTGCCAGCACAGTTACCATCACTGTTGGCTGTAAAAGTTTGAATCCAACTTTTGTTAACCCACTCCTTAGCAATGAACCCAGTCACCCCAGCTGAGATCTGGAAACACTCTCCACCAGCTGACATCTGTTCTAGTTAGCAGGCGTCAGCACATCTGCCTCCATCTCATGTATTTGCACGCGGCTTCTTGCCCAGTCTGGGATCCCAGGTATCAGCCGCAGCTGATCTGTGCTCTGCCAGGCTGATGTGTGCTGTGTGAAGCTCTGGAAGGGGAGAGAAGCTGCAACACGACGAAAAAAATGCTGCCAAGCAATATCCTGCCTGGTCCAGAGAGCTGCCATGCTGTGCTGACCAACACAATGAGGTCAGGCTTATGGTGGAGGTGGGATAGACCCAGCCTGGCTTCCAGCCAGATCCCCAAGTCCTGCTGGGATCTCCTTTTTGGAAGAGCCAGCAACATAAGAGGTACCTTGATGATCAGAGGAGAGTTGTTCATCACAGTAGTGCAAGAGGAAGGACATCAACATCCAACATCACTTCTTTTAGTGGCTCCTGCAAGAGCTGCCACAGCTCTACGAGAAGGAAATGGTCAGTGAGAGTGCATGAAGGCTCACTGGAGAGTCCCCAGCAACATCTCAACCATAAACCCCACAAAGAAACCCCAACACCAGCCTCTCCCCCACCAGCAGGTAATTGGAGTTGCTATTCACCATGAGGAGCAATCCTTGAGCTATTAGGATTTAACAACTTGGCTAATTCACTTTTAACAAAGCTTTTGACCCAATGTGACAGGAAGATTGGGGCTTGTCTGGTATTCTCAAGGGCACTTCAGAAAGGAAAGAGCAATGAAATGCAGAGCCAGGCTAAGAGATTGTGGCTATCTCAGCACAGAGCTGTGTTAGGGTCCAAGCAAACAGCCTTCCAGGTGCAGTATGGAGATGCTTCCAGCCCCTGCGCTGGCTTCTTCAATGCTCTGGGGTTCCCACTGTAGAGCTGCTGTAGAGATGCACATCCTGAGCAATTTTCACAGCTTCTGTGGTGGTACTTTGGCCAAACTAATCGTCAAGTGCATCCACAGAGTGCCCACCAAAGTGCCATCATAGAATGACTGGAGGTTGGAAAAGACCCTTCAGATCATCAAGTCCAACCATTAACTCAACACTTCCAAGTCCACCTCTAAACCATGTCCCTGACCCCCACATCTACATGGCTTTTAAATACCTCCACGGATGATTACTCAACCATTTTCCTGGGAGGGAAGTGCATGCACACAGGGAATGCACCTCACTATAAGAATCAATGTTTAGAATGTATATTCCTAATAGGTCTTTTTTGAAAATTCCCAATAGAAGTGATAGAAGCTTCTGTTTAATGATAGAATGAACAAAATAATTCCATTATATTATTCCAGATTTAATATATTTGATACCAAGTGTATAATGGTACATCTAGGCATCAAGAGAAATTAACTGCTAGGATTTTGTAGATTACTACTTTACAGGGACAACAAGAATTAAATCACCTTCCCACTGCTCCTGCAAATACATTCTCATAGAGACTGATTTGAAGGGCTTGTGTCTAATGATGGGGAATTTAGCTGAGGCTTTTTATCCATCTTGTTAGCTATATTCTTGAAAGAATAATTAAAAAAAAGGAGGTAATTAATGCTGTGATGGTTATGTACCATTTTAGAAGCATAGAATCCTGACTGCAGTGGGCATATATTAGGGGCAAGGGACTTTGCATCGTCACCCATGGGGAAGAAAGCCAAATGGATCAGTGACTGACCACCATGGCTCTGGAGCTTAATTTGGATTAATTTCCATCCCAGGTGAGGAATACAGTGGCACAACCAAGAGAAAGTTGGCCAATATCATCATGAAGTGCTAGCACCCCTATGAATGCATTTTCAACCTTAAACTGAGCCAAGCTGGTGTGGACCTCCCAGAGGGACAGGGCTTCTGTGTGGCCGCATTGTCATCTCTTTGCAGAATGACTTTCTTCACTACAAGGGGAGATGTGTTCAGCAGCCTGGGGCCCACCAAGGGTATTGTGCTGCTTACAGACTTTAAAATAAATAAGTCTTGATCCCTCAGCTATAACCCTCAGCAGCATCAGTGTCAACCTCTGTCTGCCCAGGCCTGGCTGAACACATCCTCCAGTCCCTCTCTGTCCCAGGCCTCTTCACAACGTTTGAACTTTACTGACATTGTCAAGACGCAGAGTCCTCAAGGCAGCAGCTTTGTTAAATGACTTTCTGAAGAGACCGCGACCCAGTGTGGGAGGGCGAGGGCAACCATTTGGAGAGCAAACCAGAGCAGAAAGAGAGAGAAAAATGCAGTTTACGATGGGCACAAATGTTAAAGCCTGCGAGAAACACAGAGAACATTAATCCATTAAGCACCAAATGGATGCCATAAACCCGGAATTTTTGGTTTATTCCTATTGCTTTGATTATAACTCCACATTTGCTGTGCGTTTACCCAGCCTGCAAAGGACAAACTAAACTTTCTGCGTAGGCTTTGTAAATCAGACTTCACCAAGGAAGAAAATTTCTTATAACAATTTTCTCACTGTACAAATGTCCATCCCTTTTTCCATCAGAAATTCTCCCCTCATGCAGCCCTTCATGAGTACGTCTAGCCGGGTGCCGTTGCATCTGCACTTCTAGGCAGCAATTCCAGAGACTAAAGATTAAATCGTGCCATTCCCACATGTTGCATGCTAGCCATTTCCTCTCCTACATTTATAGCATGCCCTAGTCTTGATTAGCAGAAGGGATGTTGGAAGTAGCTCGGGTAATTAGCTAGCAAGAGAGAAGGATTCATTCCTGAACTTTGAAGCGGCAGAGCGTGCTAAATGTCAGGATGTGATGTTGGATTGGCGTCACTTCCTCTCTTTCAGCCTCACCTTACAACCTTCCTTTTCTCTTTAGCCGACAATTAAATCATTCTGCAGAGGGCTGGTGACATGGTATATTACCCAGATCCTGTTTAAAAATGAAACTTGCTGGACTTAAGGGCTATGATGTGAAAATAAACCCACCACACCACAGTTTCATCTCGCAGGTGAATGCCTTTTGCAAGATTTTAACCTTCCCTTTTGCTTTATGTTATTCTCCTGCTCAGATACCACCAGCTAAATAAGAGCAGTTTGCTTTCAAATGCAAGGAGTGGCAATAAACTTGGCAGGAAAATCACTCCTAAGCAAATGGTAAGCCCGTTACATGCAAAAGAGAGGGTGCTTTGCTGTCATGAGTGGATGTATTGCCTGTTGCATGACCTCCATGGATCCAAGCTTAAGAGCAGGATCAGATTCCTTTAAAAAAGATTTAAAAAAAAAAATCAAGCCAAATCAAAATAGGCTAACAGATAGCATGAATAAAGAGTTTTCAGTAAGGTCTTCCAAGGATAAGAACTAGTTTTCCCCAGGAGAAGCTGGTAGCTTTCAAATTAAGGCATTAAATCTCAAGCTAAGCTCAACTCTGGAATATATTAATAATAAGCAAGACCACAGAAGACCTTTTTTTTCCTTTTTCCCCCCTAAACTAAAGGGATGGCACCAGTTTAATTTCAATCAGTTTTAAAACCATATGTTTACCCTGATGCAAAGCCATTTACCTGCATCTTGGACATGCACAAGCACCTGCAAGGAATAGGGAAGAGTGACTTTCAGGAATTCCCTCTCTCCAACTGCTGTAACTTTCCTGAGACAAGAGGTACAGAGGACACTAGAATTTTTCCTCTCCAAGATCCGATGGACTTGATGCATGCAGACTACCAAACTGCCAGGAAATAACTTCCTCTCGTCATGCAGCTGTAGACAAACTCACACTCCAGAGATGAAAGGGGGAATGCAGCTTATCTCCAGTCCCCCTTTAACACCAATTTCATGTCCACAGCAGAATATAGGATGGCTTTGAAAGCAGAAGATGACTAGGGGTGGAAAGCAATGATGAAGAACTGACTGATCTTTTAATATCACAGCCAGCATCCTGTCTCATAGTCACATTTGGAAAAAATTCTCTTCTTAAGAAACAACCAGTAACCAGGTTATATTGTGAGCATGATGTAGAGTTTGGCAAGTTGAACAGTTGAAGGAATTTTTTATTTTTCCCTGCTTGTGGAAGGTTTTCTTCAGTAGATTCATTCTTCTGAAAAAAATATTTCTTCTCCAGTTTTACCAGCTCCTGTTTGTTCACAGCCCAGTCCCTGAGCTGTTTGACTGGCTGTGACCGCCATGCCTGCTCACCTGGTTCTCTTCCCATTCTCCATCTCTCCACAGCGTGAGTGTGGCAGCCTATTTCTGATGACTTTTGTGTGTCTGACTTTCAGATTCATTTATAAATTAGCTGTACCTGTGGCTCAGATGAATGTTCCTGGAGGAAGAACACAACAGGTGACTGGATGATGCATCCACATGTAAATACTTGTGGGTTCCCTCCCCATCACAAGCGAGGCCTGAACAGAGCTCACAGGTGGGGCGTTCAGAGGAAAACAGGTTTCAGAGTTACAGAGTTCATGTTTTTGTCAAGGAGGTAAAACAATATGAAAGCATCTGCTTTGACATGCCAGTCACCTGGAAAAATTCAGAATTTGGGTGTGGGGGTGAGTATCGCCTCAGGTTCTTGGTCCTTGTCAGACACATTTGATGCTGACTATTGTAACAGAGATGATCCAGAGCCAGGCAGCTCCTCAGCCTGATCCAGCTTAACTGTTCAAATATTAGAGAACACTTCTCCCGCTCCTGCTCAGTGTTCGTGCTGCTCCAACGTTCACATCCATTCATCTTCCAATCAAGTGGAAAGCAAACATCTCTGGGACATGGAGAGTCTTTTCTTTCTGCCTTTATTTCTTTTCTCCATCTCATTCTTCCTTTTGCCAGACTCTAGTGATCAATGACTGAGATTTTAAGGAAAAAAAAATAAAAGAAAAAAGAAAAAAAAGAAACCAAACAAGTGGAGGAGCAGGCTGGGCAAGTTGACTTGGCCAAGAGATGAATAGCCAGCACTAACGGGGGGACGGATGGGGCGGTTGAGCGTGGTTGCCCATTGTGGGGCTGCACGGGGTCAGGTTGGACCATATGTCACCATTCCTGAGCACGGGGTCTCCATGGAGCCCCCATCAGCTGGACCCTTTGTCCCCACGTCCCCCCCACCATATATTCATGGCCTCGCAATGCCGACAGAAACAAATTGATACATACAAGCGCCCACCCCGTCGGGGCTCACATGACACCTTGGAAGCAGACAATAAAAGGACATTTCAGACTGTTTAAAATCTTGAGAAAGGGCCGGTTTCCATGGCGATGGGATGGGAGGCTTGTTGCGGCCCATTAAACTCCAATCACATGTAAATCTCTCCCCAGGCCTTGCTCCGTATTCATCGCCCGCCTCCAGCAAGGGGGGACCGCCAGAGCTGCAGAATAACCCCCTACAATAACCAGTTTGTTTATCAATTCAGGTGCCGTTTAATTGGCTCCATTCAGCCCCTTCTTTGTTTAAAGTAATAACCTTGACAAAGCCCCACTGATTTATAATTTCCAGCACTCTATTAGATAGGCTTCTTTAAATCCTTCGTGCCACCTCATCTCTGGGAAGGAATAAATCAAGCTGAGATCCTTCGCGTTGGTACCCGCTGGTAGCAAGGTTTGTAGCCCTGGAAGATCCTCCTGGCAGCTGTTTCTGCAGCGTGGCTCCGTCAAGGCATGTCAGGGTTGTGTTTGCAGAAGGTGGTACCAGGGCTCTGACCTCAGTTTAAACTTTGGCTCCTCTGCAGCGCAGAGAAGTGCTGTGGTTTGTTCAAACACAGTCGCTCTGGAGGTTTGCAAAGGGCTAAGAGTCAGAGAGAAAACATCTCGAGCCCCAAGCTGATGGGAAGCATGGAGAAAACTTATTTTAGCAGTAATGATCTCAATGGAGGAGGAGGAAGGTTCATTTCTTTAGATAGATTTTAGGGGAAGTGAGCACCAAGTGGTGCAGAGGCTCAGAGGCTGCTGAGATGGTGTCCTGGTGGAACCACCATACATGACCAAGGACACAGGGGCTGATGAGATGGTGTCCTGGTGGAATCACCATACATGACCAAGGACATAGGGGCTGATGAAGGCCTCTTGGTGCACCAGGCTGTTAGCAGGCAGCAAAGAGAGGCACAAAATGCTCCCCAAGTTCTCCCACACTGCCCCAGTCTGCCTCGACACCAAGAAATACAGCATCTTAATGATGGCTCAGGATAGCCAAGAGTTGCTAGATAGGATGGGGGAATGGCAGACCCCTTATTCTACAAAACATAGCCCAAACCTCCTGAAACATCCTGCAAAAAACCTCCCAGGAATACCATCCCAGACAAAGCTGCCAGCAGCAGAAACTCTGGGAAGAATTAATTGGACCCTTGACAGACAGTAGAAGATAAAGTCAAGTCCTGGTGACTCAACTAATCATTACTAGATTTACTCTATCATCCTCTACGTTATCCCAATACTAGTTACTGGGATCAAGTTAAAATTCCTGTTGGAAGGCAGGACAGCTTGCATCCATCCAGTTTTTGACTCTTGATTGGAATAATTGTTAATTAACAAGGCAAAAGATGAGCCCTTGCTGAAAGCCTGGTGCCTGTGCACCCTGCACCTCCTGTTCAGTAGATCCTACTGGGGATCCATGTCACGTGAAGGCAGCTTTAGCCAACCTGTGGTCTGAAAAACCACCACAAAACACACAGGATATGCATTTTTCAGGTCTGCTTGAGAAAGTCCTTCATCCTTGCTATGGATGAAGGAAGCACAGAGTCAGCCCTGCCAGGAGCAGGACTGTGGTGGGAAGCCTGGTTGTGACAGCTGACAAAACAGGCAGAATGCTGAAAAAAGGGTAAACTGAATGAAGATGGCACCGTGTTATTGACAGAGCGTACCACGAGACTTGTGACCTCAGTTGGCTCCTCCTTCCTTGGGGATGTGGGCATCCTGCAAATGGTGTGTTCTGTTTCTGAGTGGTGAACACGAAGGGAGGGAAATGCTGATGGAGTTGTCAAGCTCATGTTAAGTTCACCCCACCTTAGAGCACGATGTCGCTTCATTTCCTCATGTGCAGAAGAGGTGACAGTTTGCAGTGGTACCATCTCACCGTGCTGAGCATCCTTCTCTCATCCTAACTCACTGAAGGCAAGAGATTGCACAAGAGCTTTTAGGAAGTGAATTCCCAGTTTATCTGGCCACAGAGAAAAGCTAAAAA
Source organism: Antrostomus carolinensis (assembly GCF_000700745.2). NCBI lineage: Eukaryota > Metazoa > Chordata > Aves > Caprimulgiformes > Caprimulgidae > Antrostomus > Antrostomus carolinensis. The sequence goes on from NW_010317819.1 coordinate 26,368, forward strand.
CAGTCTCTACAGGCACAGAAATGAGGTGAATAAGAATAATATCAAATTTGCCTATTTTTGGTAGTGGTTGGGTTTGGTTCTTTAGCCAGTCGTCACTACTTGAAGCTTGCTCATCTGAGTAATTTTTAAAGTTCCCAATTTATTTTTTACTTGTGTAGTGGAGAGCAAGAAAAGCATATTACTGACTTACACTGGTGTGCTTGGGTGGAGATTGGGATCCCACTGACCAGAGGATCTGCTTTGGTGGGGGAGAGGAGGGAAAAGGAAGCAGAAGAGAAGGTCAGGGGTTAAATGGTAGGATTGGAAAGTTTTTTGCAAGTGAAAAGTGGGTTTTGCAAACCTGAGAGTAATCCCAATGGTTTGCAAAGCGTTCCAACTTGCCCCCTCAGCCCATGGAAAGCTGCCCCTCACTGTTGTTTAGTGGCAGGGCGAGAAGGAGCAAATCCATGAATACATTATCATCTAGACAATGAGCTCACATCCCAATCTTTATTTTTCAAATGAGATTTAAAAAAAAAAACAAAAAAACCAACCAATAACCAAAAACCTGACACAAACATGAAAGCCCTCTGATTTTTCTCCACTCTTTTCTAGGCTCTGTCATGCAGAGAGAGAAGCTGCTCAGAATATCCCCGGCTCCGCACACACACCCGCATCTCCTCGCTGATAGCGAGACACGGTCTAATTAAGAAGAAATCTACACAAACCCCTTACAAAGTCTGAGTGGCAGGTTATTATTGTAGCAAAGTGCAACCTCTGCCATTTTGTCAAGAAAGCCCATCAAATTAGAGAGAAATAAGATGTCCATCTGTTTCATGAATGGCAGCGCCTCGCAAAAAGGAAAAAAAAATCAGATTCCCACAAGTTCCTTCAGTCCCAATTATTCCCAGATTATCTTTTGAGATCTGGAGATCTCTGTTGAATAAACCTGTGGCCTTGTTACTGACAGCCTGGTGCATCTCTAAGGAGGGCAGGGCGGAATCCAGGCCCTTGGGTTAAGGTGTCAATCCCTCGGGTGACCCCAGGGGTGAGGGATGCTGCGTTATAGACTGACAGCAGATAAACAGTCTCCCTGCACCCTCGCCTTTGGCACTGCGGCCGGGTAAACAGAGAGGACAGTCGCCTTAAAAAGTTAAAGAATAACGAGGATGGAGGAGGGGTAGTGAGGGGTGAAACGTGGGGTTTCATCCTGGCTTTGGGGACTTCCAACCAAGAATGAGGGAAATAATATCAGAAGGGAGAAAGGCAAAAGTCACCACGCTGGTTACAGAGGTGGCTTTTCAGCTGTGTCAGCCATCAACGCTTCTTTTCACGCAAGGAGACAAACCTCCTCAAGGCCTTTCATAGATGCCATGAGGGCTGTGCTTTTTTAGGACACTTTACAATCATTTTTGGGAATGCCCCAAGCTTTGCAGCCAGCCAGCAAGCTGCTGGGGACAGAATTACTGCAGATCTATAAGAATAAAACAAGATTGTCCTGCTCTCTTTCCACTAATCTCTAGATTGCTTTTCTTACACCACGTTTTCCCTCTCATTTCCCCAACGAGACTATGGTGATTGCTCCCTGTCCTTCTAGGACTTTTCAAAAATAGTTGACTTTACTTGCAGACTTTTGCTGTGGAATGTTTTTTTACTTCTCAATGCTCTCAAAATACATTTAGTTTAAAAAAAGGGAAATGAGACTGGGCATATAGAGTAAGAGTTCCACCTCTAACACACACCTTGTTCCCCTCCCTTCTGCTTCACCTGCAGAGCTTGACCCTCACTTTGCTCACACCAAAGTAGAGAACATGTTCTCTTGAAAGTCAAGCAGGCACAACAGTGGATATAAAAGCAAATTCACATCCCATGTGATTAAAGTCTCTCATCCTCTTTCCATCATGGGGCCACAGAAGGAGATAGGAGACTTTGGAAGTCAACGCTCATATCTTGGTTGGGGGATCCAGGGTCATGGGAGATGACTGTGCCCTCATGGCTGTGTCCACATATCCTCACTGTAAATGGGGCAAGAAGAATCCATAGTTCTTCACCCTCCACTTCCTAGTTGTCCAGACAGCATGGATGTAGATGGAAAAACTTTTTGAAGCCTCTTATTCTTCCCCCTTTTTTTTTTCTCCTCCCTTATTGCAAGTCTTGATTGCATATCCTTTTGTCTTTCAGCTCCAGGGAACTCCCCGTCTCAAGAGGAAACTCTCTCAGTCCTCATCACCTGGCTGCTCTGCACAAGACTTCACGACGATGCATTGGGATCCAGATGGAATGACAGGACCTCAGACCCAGTTTCACAGCCGTGCGTTGGCCTGTGGGAAGCTTCTCATTGATTTTAGTGGCCTGAGGATGAGGTTTCCAGGGCAAGTTGGCTCTGGCCACTGGAGCTGGCTGCTGGGGACGGTGCCTGGCAGCCAGGAATTGAGGCAAAAGTAGAGGGAAATGGTGCAAAATGCATTTGGTTTGTGAACTGCTCCAAGAACAAACTGGAATGCAATAAAGGCAAATATTTAGGGGAAAAGTAGCTAGAGAGAGGCAGGAAGAGTGAAGGTAAGTATTAATGTTCCAGGGAGACATTGCCCTCCATATCCACTGGCCTCCCCTAGAATTTGCTCCTCCTTGCTGCACCCTGCAGCCAAGCAGAGAGGTGGGACTGTCCCAGTCAGGTCCCTTCCATGTATTCCTGATGGGAAGGAGTCAGGGGGTCTCTGGTGCCAGCCACACTTCTCTTCTTCAAAGGTATTAATAGAGGAAAGAAAAAAAGAAAGCAACTTTTTATTGGTGACCCAGATTGGGATTTTTTAATGTTCCTGGGAAGGGTAAAAATAAACAACAATCTGTTATATTGAAGTCGGGACACCTACCAGGTCAAACTATACCCACATTAAATTGTGTGATGGGACAATTTCCATACAAATGCTGAAAAGAGGCAGTTGCAAAAGAGAAAAGCCAAAAAAAAAAAGGGGGGGGGGGGGGGGAGGAAAAAGAAGGAAAAAAAAAAAAAAACCCCCCAAAAAGCCACAGACACAAAACTGAAACTCTTGATTTCATTGTGCGCTTGTGACAAGAGCAAACCCAAAATCAAAGAGTTTCATGGTCATTTTTCTATCAGAAAGTGATGTCGAGTGAATAACTTATTTACATGCCAATGTGTAGCACTGAAATGGCCCAGGATGGGAAAAAAAACCAACCCTCTGTTATCAACAATGATAGCAGCAGATCCTGGGAGCCACCCCGGGAGGAGGACCTTAACGAGGCAATGGCTGCAGCGGGAGAATGGCAATGAGTTTTTAATTGGTGACACATTATATTTATCAAACTGACAGCAGAGGGGGAGAGCAGCAACCTCCTCGTTGTGTGTTTTCCTGACACGACTTCCTTTGAACCCATTCACGTGTGAAAAGAATTTAAAGGTTATGGGAGGAAGGGGTGGGGGGGGGTAGGGAAAAGAGGAGGGGGAAGGGAGGGAAGAAACCCTTGTAATAATCCAGCGTCATCCTGAATGATAACACTGAATTATTCAGTAGGGTCCTTAAAAGGGTGGCTAAATCAAGGCTGAAACAAAGCCGGAGTGATGCCATTGTGCTGGCTCCTACCGCTCTGGGACTATTTAAAACCAGGCAAGAGAAGGGAAGCAAGGGAGGGGGAAAAAAAAAAGTCCTTTCAGAGTCATTTAGTGAAGCAGAATGGACTCCGTTTCATGGCATGGCAGAGTTATTAAGAAGTGTTTAATATTTGTAACCAGCTCCTTTTGTTAGCTCAGGGATGCCTGGGAGAGCCTGTGGAGCAAATCAGAGCCCTCATCACCCAGGAAAAGGGTCATTTTACGTGGTCAAGGTTAGGAGACGCAGGGTTTGAGTTCCTTCTTTCCCTTCTCCACCTCCTCTTTCTGAAGCATTCACATCCTTTGGCCAAGGCTGCCTCAGAAGGAGCTGGGACCCCTTGTCCTAAGCGTTGCCATGCGGGATGGTTTTTGGATGTGCAGTTTCCTTGGTTTTGTTCTGGGCTGCTGTGACAAGCAACCCAATAACGTCAAAGACAACGCATGGTGGTGATGGGCTAAATGCTGGTTTCCCAAAGTTTTCTTCCCAGATGAGTGATAACACTTTGATTTTTTTATTTCCTGACTCAACTGGGCTCAAGCTTACTTGGGTTGCTCTCCACATGGCAGTAGGACTTCACCACAGCCTGCCCTCGCCCCAGGATGGGAACAGGCTGCCCAGGGTAGTGGTGGAGTCACCATCCCTGGAAGGGTTCAAGAAACAAGTAGATGTAGCACTGAGGGAGATGGTTTAGTGGGCACAGTGGTGATGAGTTGACTGTTGGACTGAATGATCTTCGAGGTCTTTTCCAACCGTAGTGATTCTGTAACCCTTCCCACCGCTCATCCCCAGCCCTCCAAGTCCTACCACACACTGAATTTCAGTCTGGGTCTCTCTAAGTAAAGAGATTAAAAAAATAAATAAAAAAAATACTGTACCTGCCTCGAGTGTTAACTAACAAGAGGGAAAGTTTCTTTTCTTTCTTGTCTTTGTAGTGTTCCACGAGAAGCTTCTCCCACTCCTAAACCCATCCCTTCTCTTTTTAAGCCTTTCCTTTAATCATTTGTTGACCCAGAGTTTTAGTGTCCACATTGGCTTTTTTTTTTTTTTTCCTTTTTTTATTTTAAGCCCAGATCAGGTAAAAGAGAAAGAAAAGGAACAAGAAGAGTCTAATGAAATATTTAAGATTTTCGAGGGAAAGTCTTGGAAGTGCTGACAAAGGTTTTGTTTGTTCCCGTCTTTTGTGAGAATTATTGGAGATGAGCCTGGAAGCAGGTTGAAAAAAAAAAAAAAGAGCCAGGGTCATTCCATATTGAGAAGAACTGTGTTGGCATTGGTCACAGCTGTGCTGCCTTGACTCCCAGCTGAGCCACCAGCCCCCCAGCCTTTGTCCCACATTGTGAACGGGACACGGCGCCAATTTTATACAAAGTTGATTGCACAGCCGCTTTGTTCCTCCCCCACCTCACACACGTACACACACACATACCCTCTTCTGGGATAGAGGGGAGGGAAAAATAAAGAGGGGAGTGACAATGTGATGAATTCCTTCACTGCTGGGCCACATAATAAACTGAAACACTGCTGCCCTAGCTTTAAGGGGGGAAAAAAAAAATAATAAAAAAAAAATTCGTATCCCACTGTTTTCCTCCTTGGAACCTGATTTTTTCCCACTAACTGCTCCCTGATTTATGGAGCCTCTCTTGTGTAGAGCATATGTGGCTCCGGGCATTTGGCATTCGCTGACATTTCGCTTAAGCAACTGTGAAAGGGCAAATTTTCCTTGAAACCGAGCTGCAGAAGGAACATGTGTAGCTATTTCCCTTCCCTTCTCCCATCGCACTCCCCTGGATGCGGCAGCACTGTGGGCTGGGACCTCGAGCATCTCTGATGGGATTGAGTGAAGAGGGGTCCCTGCTCTCCTGTGGCACCAGCACCATGGATTCCCATCCCATCTTATGTCAACAGAGCAGCAAAGCTCAGTCCTTGGCTGATCTTTCCATCCAGGATATCCATCTGCATGGAGAGCTGAGCCACCAGGATGGAAAGAAGCTCTTCCAAGGCCATGGGGATCAGCAGTGGCAGAGCAGAGATTAATTCTGGGTCTCCCCACTCCCTCCACGAGAACAAGGAGAACTATGGAGGAGACTCTCACCAAAACCCAGGCTATTTTCTCTTTTTTTTCCCCCCATAATATATGGATGACCATGGCTTCTGCCCTGTGTTTTCCCACCCTCCCCTGCTGCCTTGACCCCTTTATACTGTGTCGCATTTCACCTTGGAAAAGAAACTAAACAAAAGTGTTATTGAAGAAGTCCCTCCGACAGCGATCAACCTTCACACGCGTGCTTTCAAAGCCTCGCTGTAAATAAGCCGAGTGGCAGCTCCTGGACCAAAGGCAACCAAGAGCCTACAATCAAAAAATGGAGAATCTGGCCTTTCACTCATTCTGCATCTGGCTCTCCTCTGTGGTATACGTGACACCAGGCACTTCAGATGATGGAGGATCCTTGGCAAGATAGGGACACAAAGCCATGGAGACCCCTTGCCAAAGCTCCCTGTTCAGAATTGACTTTGGGAGTGAGATGAGAATTCCTGAGCACCTATATTTCCTTGGTGGCCATACATCTAAGCAAAGCCTTCATCCTACACAGCCCAAGCCCTGTCTCTCTCAGCTACAGCACTGAATATTCAAAAGCGTTGAACCACAATGGTTGGGCTCTGCAAACCTGCCAACCTTTACACCTCAACCCGTTCACCAAAGAGAAGGAACAGCTCCTGTCCTCCTTTGTAACAACCACATAGATGTCAGGTCTCAAATCCTACATAGAAAGATCACTCCATGGCATCTAATAGGTTCTGGCAAAGACTGTCTTGACTTTGCAGCAGCTTCAGCTTCAAGCACACACTCAAGTTTTTAAGGAATTCAGTTTGAATTTTCCTAGGACATACTCAACCTGATTGTTATTATACCTCCAACAAATTTAAATCAGTCATCACTGCTCATTTGCTGAAAATCCTGAGCTCTCATGGTAGACAAATTCACCTTTTACTACAGTCCATGCTCTATTTTATGTAAAGACAGTTTCTGCAGTGATATCACTGAGTGAGGATCTCCGTTTTTGTTTTAAAAGTGATCAAAATACGGCCCTGGTGGCTACAGAGGAAAGCTTGAAAATAGAATTTGAGGAAACACCAGAGGCTAAAAAACCTGCAAGGCCAATTAAACCCCATATTTCTTCTAAGTCTCAAGACTTTAAATTTCATTTCCCCGCTTTTGTGTACATAGAGGGCTGGCTCGTGATGTTCTGAACGTCTGGGGACACCGGTGTCGTTCTTCTTGAAGTGCCTCAAGGGCCAACACACAGAGCAGTAGGATAATTCCTGTGTGATCACTGCAAAACACAGGGTTGTTTTGGGTTTGTTTGGGTTTTTTTAGTGAATTTACTCCTGTGCTGTTTCCACACTAGTTTTAAATGAATCAAGCACAGGATTTCCCACAACTGGGTTTGTGACAGATACTTTCCAATATACAATATCCAAAAAAAAAAAAAAAAGACTTTCTGCTACATTCTGGTCATCTTGTTCACAGTTTGAAGCACAAAATTCAACCAGAAATAATAAAATGCAATAATGAGTGAAGACAAGAAAAGTGCAAAGGCAGAAGAAAAATCAAAATAAAGCAAAAGAAGGAACCCCCTAAACCATTGCTGGCAAGAACAAAGCAGAGAGACCCTAGAAATATATGTCATCATAAAAATGGTCCAGATCAGTCTGTAGCACTTTTCTGTAACCTTCATAAATAGCAACTGTCAGGTTCACTGAATCTTTTTTTTCCTTCTCTAGGAGCTATTTGTAACTGGAAGATCTCAAAGTTCTTTCTAAATCTGGGTATATCATAATTCATCCCCATTTGGCAACGAGCTAAAATTGTGTCAGCTATAGCAGGATTGCTGATTTATTAGAAATTTGGAGAAATACTGGGAGCTGGGAACAGACAAGACTGTGTCACATCCTGCCTGAAAAGTAGGCAATATTAAATGCATGAAAAGGCTATTTTTATAAATGGCATCAGCCAGTGGTAAAAATCACTTGGAAATATTTAGCAACCACAAGAGAGAGGAAGAAGTCTGAAGGAAACTAAACAGCACTCACAAACACCAGCTCTCACCTGCTGTGGATCAGGCTGGAAAATGCAAGTGTGTCCCCGTCTGCTGTTTAAGCAGCAAAGACTCACCATGGTTAAACCATCAGCTAATGACCCAGCAAAATGTGGGACGTCAGAGCTGTATTATACCTGTCCTACCTGCTTATTACGACACTGTCCCAAGGACTCAGCTGCACTGCACAGAGAAAATTCATTAAAATTAATTTACCTTGAGAATATCTGGGCTTAGGAAAAAATAATTTTAAAAAAAAATTAAAAAATCATATTCTTTCTGGTCCTGTGACACTATTCCTTTCCAATCACCTTACCCCTGAGGCTGGTGAAACACCCATTATTCCCATTAATCATAGAATCATTTTGGTTGGAAAAGACCTTTAAGATCATCAAGTCCAACCATGAAGCTGCCATATATGAGCATGTCACGGTGCAAAATAAGAAGAGGCACAAGTGTTGGATGGGTTCCTTCCACAGACTCTCAAGCATCGACTCATGAGAGTGTTTTTCAAGATATCTTGAAGAGCCTAAGAAGGTGTCTCTCAGAAGGGACACCACCTCCTCTTCCTCACAGAGCTGGAGTCCAGCACCACTCAAAGCAAATGGTTTGGAGGGGTTTAGCAATAAGGATGCTGTACGAGATCTTTCATAATATGGTTCCTCACTGGTGGAGGAAGGGTTGGACTCCACCACGTGCTGTAAACTTGTACAGGGAAGGATCCAGACCCTGCTCTGTGTTCTCCTCACCCCTCCTGCAGCCAGAGTTTCTTGGATGCAGGATGTGTGAAAGAACCTCTGCTGTCTGAACCACCCATCCCCAAAAACCTGCACTCTGACCAAAAAAACCCCCAAAAAAACCTTAATAAAAAGGAATTTCATAGAAATGGCATCAGCTAAATATTCCTTTCGTAGGGCCAATCCAGCCCTTTCCTTCACCTCCAGTGAACTCTGCTGAAGCTTTATTGAAGGGTCAGTGACTAATGGCAGGTTTGGGCGCCAAAATGAAAAGGCCAAACGTAAGACCTAAGAGTGGCCTGGAGACCTGAATCCTCCAGAGACTTGATCTGGGAGAGCTCGGAGGATTTTCTACACTTGTCTGATTCTAAATGCCTCCAAAAGCTTGCTCAGGGAGAGAGCTGACACTTACAATGCACGTGGAGCTGGGTAATGAAGGAGCTTTAGATCTTCTATAATAGACAGGGTCAAAAGGCCCAGGCCAATTATACAGGCTTTCCCAAAATCTTCTCTTCCTTCATCTCCCATCCTCTCCCTCTGTAATTTATTTGGAACTTAATTTCACATCATTGTGTCATGGTTGGGAGCTGCCAGTTTCAAACAGTGTGTTCATTTTATAGAGTTTGGGGTCTGTTGGGGTTTTAAAGACATTCATGAATTTGCACAAACCAACGTAAGCCACGTTCAGCCTAAATAATATAAAATATCCTTTCCATAAGATGAGGACTGAGCCACACTGCTCATCCTCATCAGCTGCCACCAAACCCCCCTTGCTGCATCAGGGATTTGGAAACAGACCCCCAACGACAGATATTAAAGCTGTTAGCGTGGACCTTCCCTGACCAAGACCTGCAGATGCAACACAGTGATCTTGTAAAAGCCTGATGTGCACAACCTCCGCCAAAACCACCAGTCATTTTGAGCACCATGGTCAAATCAAGCATGCTGCTGGTACCTCGGCACTGTCCCATCCCTTCCCTTCTCCAAGCAAGCTGCTTATTTTATCCAACCCTGGTATTTCAGCATATGCAAGTTGTTTGGTTTGCAGGCGCTGTGTTCTCCTCACAGCAGTGCCATAGGACTGACAAGGAGCCAAGGAGTCCTCCCAGCAAGGCCAGCACTGCTCCCTGCCTCAGTTTCTCTGAGTAACCTCCTCTAGTTGAAGATGTCCCTGCTCATTGCAGGTAGGTTGGACTGGATGACTTTTCAAGGTCCCTTCCAACTCAAACCATCCTGACTCTATGATTCTCCCCTTACAAGGTGGCAAGCACCATACTAACACACACAATGCACATACCAGTGGTGAACTGGTGTGGTGTCACAGCTGGAAGAGCTGCTGATGGTACCCAACCACCAGCAGCACCACAACTTCCCTACAACAGGGGTACATTGTAAGAACAACCAGCACAGAGACCTGCAACAGACCCAACCAAATGTCTTTCAGCCCCAAAAAACCCTTCAACTCCTCCCACAGCAGCCCCTGGCTTTAAGCTTACCTCTAATACATCAGGGTGGACTTCTTGAGTGAGATGTCAAATGGTTTTTATGGGAATTGTAGCAGTTACTGCTGGTGCCAACATAATTTTCTGACAGCATGGCCCACAAACAGAGCCTCCACTCTCAGGGACAGAGCAGGAAACAGCTACAGCTGAACTCAGTTGACTAAAATAGTCACGGAAAAGCCAGAGGGGCCAAATTAAATTCTACTGTGAGTGCTCTGGGGCTGGTTGAACAACGATGGAGTTGGCCTGAGCTGCTGGTATAACGTGAGAAGGAGAAGACACAATTGAGCAATATGCCAAAACACATGGAGATGCAGCTCAGAGGGTGAAATCCTTCATGCCAAAGGACAACACAAGCTCTAGGCACCAGCAATGTCTCAAGTGCAAATTCCACCCAGGGGGCAGATTATGTGGCTCCTGAACAGAAACTGCTGGTTTGTTCTGCTCTGAATAAAACCACCCTGGCACTTAATAAAACCAAGGCCAGAAACACATCTTATTGCTTTGGTTCTGAACAAGCTGATTTGTGCAGTGGTATAAAAAAAGGTTGTTTTTTGGGGGTTGGGGGTTTTTTTTGTTGTTGTTGTTGTTTTTTAATCTAATTTCCTTCTGGATATTTTTGACAGAAGAGTTTTACAAGGAAGCTGGCATGCAAGACTCAGTAGTGAGAATAAACGAGAGGACTCTTTCAAAGCTGCTGGTGAAGAAGCTTCTTTCCTCTTCCTGATTATCAGAAAACTGATTTTTTTCAGGGATGCTCTGCTCAGCATGCTGCTGCTAAGTCTCGTTTCAGCAGAGCATTTTACAATATGAAGTGGGTTTACTCCAGGTTGCAACTCCCGGAGTCAAGTGATCTCAGCAGAAAAATCAACTTTCCTTTGAAATATATTTTTTTTTAAAGGCGTGTCAAGAGCTTTCATTGTTATAACAAATAGCCTGGTGTCAAAAGAAAAATCTGCTTTTTAAATGCTGTGCTTTTAAGGTGGTTTTTTTGGTGTGTTTGACTGCTCAAGATACCATTCTGTAAGCGACACTAGAAGGAAAGTCTTGTGTAAAAGGAAAACCTGTATTTTCCTATATAACAGACTTAGATATAGCAGAAAGATCACCAGGAAAATTCTCAGGGATGAAAGCTCTGCTAGAGGAGGTGAAATCACACTGGTCCCCCAAGCCCATTCTGTGATCTGATTATTTATTGCTGCCATCAGTATTGGTTGGTGTGATGGCAAGTGTAAAACAAGGGACATGAAAAACCACCTGACAAGAACTGGGCTCTGAACCTCAGCTCCACTTCATGGAGTGCATGGAAGAGCTGTGGAAAAGGAGCACATCCCTCTTTCTTGAAGAGGATGGTCGTTTCCTGAGTGGTTTGTGGTATTCATACAAGGTAGACTTAACACCTTGCTCTTTACAATCCAGGTTTTTTGAGATGAGGAAGCCCAGGAGCTCACCAAAGCATAAGCAGTCAGTTGTTGCAATGGATGCTGAAATGCAGAGCTAAGTGGCCTCCATGGGATGACATCCACCCACTGAGACAAGAACTGGCTCTGGGCCAGTGTCTGCAATCACAGAACTGAGGATCGTGCTCTGATGTACTCACCAAGAGGCAAAAAGTGCAAATTCCCTGAATGCTTTATGATTGCTACTAAATATTCAATTCTGGTAGAGGCAAGGAACACAAGAAACATCAGGTAGAAACATCTACCCTGCAAGTAGAGTGAAGCCATCCCTCCTCCAAATAGCGCGCTATTAAATAAGCAAGGCAGGGGAGAAACTGAGGCCAGACACAAATTTGCTCGCTTGAGATCACTTGGTAGGTCAACATCTGAGTGCAAAGCCCACGCTTTGGGGCTAAAGCACTTCTTGGGACAGCCAATGCATCTGGTAGAGGTTTTGCTGCTCCAGACACATTGCAGAGCATCGCTCAGGTCAGCTCTTACCCCTGGGAGAGGTTGAGTGGAGAAGGGTCAGGCTCCTACCAGATCTCATCTCTCACTGAAGCCACATGCGTTTAATGAGCGTGAGATCCCAGTGAAGGGTTCCTTGTCTTACTCTCAGCTCTGGCAGAAGGAGCACGTCCATCTGCCTCACCCCTGGATGGGAAGGGGGACACGGTGACAAGCAGTGGGGCTGGGGAGGTGGATGCGATGCTGCATTTCTTGCCTCCTGTGTGGGAGCTGCTGTTTCAAGCCCGGGCTGGCACGCAAGGCAGCAGAGTTAGTTGTTATTAATGATCCTTCTGGCTCTCCCCGGTCCCGCAGAGACATTCCGGCTTTAATAAGCCACAGCTGGAGTGAAGTTTCCGGGCCGGCAGCTGAGGGGGAGAGGGAAGGCGGGCAGGCGGGCGGCGTGGAGCCTGCCCATGTCCAACTCCCCCTGCCATTTCCCGGAGCCGGGGCTGGCGGGGAGGAAGGAGCTCACAGCCCCCTGAGTGTGGGAACCAGTCCAGGATCTCTATCTCCTCCTCCTCCTTCCTCATCCTCAGGCAGACAGGGGAGGGAAGGCTCCCCAGGGACTCCCCAGGCTAAGAAAAGTCTGCTTAAAAGCCAGGCGCTAGCGGGGAAGTCAATGGAAGGGGAAGAGGAAACCTCTCCTTTGCTGGAAGGGAAGGGAAACGTGGTTGTGTACCCCGTGGAAAAGGAAGGAGCAAAGCCCCCAGCCCCAAAACCCTCATTCCCCACCGCCAGACCGAGCTGAGCTGAGCAGCACGAGCGGTGACCTTGAGGAGGAGGAACTGGTGGCTCATTTCCACCAGTTACAGAGCAAAGCACCTTCTCCTCAGCGCGTGCAGTCGGCGTGGGGGCCGCCAGACCAAGGCGACCTCAGGGCTGGCTGAAGAGCCGCTCGGCTCCTTGGCAAAGAGAGCGTGAGAAAGCGGGGGGCGACACCCAAGTGTCATCACAGCTGCAAAAACTGCTGAGCAGAAAAAGCCTAATTACAAAAATATGCGCCCGGAGGCTTTTCCGTGATGAAAACAGAGCCGCGTTTTAGCCTCGCCTGCCAGAAGTGCGATGCGAGTTATGCTCTGCTATGCAGTGTGGGGTTTTTAACTAGGCTGGGGAAGCAGAGGGGGGGGTTTAGGGGAGACTGAGGTCTCCATAAAGCAGGGTTGTCATCACCGAGTGTGGCATATCTGGGAGATGAAGGAGGAACATAACACACCCTATTAAAATTAACAAAGCCCTTTTTCTTCCTGCTTTTATTTATTTTTTATATTCCCCCCCCACCCCCACTCCCTTCCCAACCCCAACTCCAGCTTCTTGGCTGCCGCTATTTACAAAGTGACTTTAGAAACTGATAAAATGCTTTAACCGCAGCCAAACAGCATCCTGGCCTCACATGGCAACGCTCAAAGGAATGTACCACCACCGCACAGGCGTGACACTAAAATGGAATCTGCTCGGTTGACGTGTGCACCTAAAAAAAAATAATAATTTAAAAAAAAAATAATTAGAGATGCATGTGCCACCGTGTCCCCAAGACCTGCTTCTCTATGTCCTTGACACGTGTCTTCGAGGAGGGCAGTGCCACCAAGCCCACGGAGATGCACTAATTTAACCTCAATGTCAACAGAGGACAGAGCCAAGAACTTGGGAGTTGTGCAGCGCGAGTGGCAATCGCATCCGTTGCAAAAGAGGATGTGAGGGTCTGTCCCTCCTACAGCACCTGGTACCTGGCAGACAGGAGGGACACCAGACCTGTCAGATCGTGGGTCTGAGCTGGGCTTGGCTGGTTGATCCAGTAGCTGTGGTGATGACAGCAGGGAGGACACTGCTAATTGCACGGCAGCGCACACAGGAGATGATTGCTCCATGGGTGAGGAGCCTGGTGTGACCTCAGCTTGGCACCCGGCAGGTTACAATGTGGATATGAAGGGAGATGGTCTCTGCACCCACCTTGCTATTGCTCCAGCCATGTGATAACCCACATCTTCCTTCTGGGAGATCCTGTGTGTCTTTGTCACCTTCCCATGCCCATCAGAGACCCAGCAGCACAGCAACCCACACCTTGCCTTCTTCCTGAGCAATTCCCAGCCAAAATTGTCCACCAACTTCATCAACAACCCCATCACTTTGCAGTAGACAGTCTGCCCTTGCTAAAAGTGTCCCCATCCCTAAGGTGCCTCTCCACTGGTGGACACCATCCCCACAGCTTGGTTAAATTCCCCACTGAGAGGGTCTTACTCTGACCCTCTGACTCTGTCTCAAAGAGCTCATGTCCATGTTTCCACCCCTCTTCTCCTGCAGGAGGGAAGTCACAAGTACTTAGGTTGTTTTAAAACTGATTGTGCACCCACACCCCAAAAGTTCATTTACATTAGGAGGTGTTTGGGCCTCCAGGAAATCTCTGCTTAATACTCGTGCACTTGAGTAGCCTTAACTTGAAGCAAACAAAGGTTATGGTCCAGGTGTAAATATAAAACACGTATCTTGATTCTTTATCTAATCAAGCTTACATTTTTATCTTTACTGCCACTGGTGTTTAAATGTTTGTACTACTTTTTTAACTAGCTAATGTAAGAGAGACCATAAATCCGAGACACATTTCCATTGCAGCGGTTTTTAGTTCTGCATATCATAGAATCATAGAATCCCAGACTGGTTTGGGTTGGAAGGGATCTTAAAGCTCATCCAGTTCCAACCCCCCTGCCATCAGCAGGGACACCTTCCACTAGACCAGGTTGCTCAAAGCCTCATCCAACCTGGCCTTCAACACTTCCAGGGAGGAGCAGCCACAGCTTCTCTGGCCAACCTGTTGAATGATCTTTCAATTAATATCAGTTAGTAACTGTGACAACCATGGCCATCACCAAATTGTTGCTGAAGGTGAGATGGCTCAGGAATAGTTATTTGCCCATCCCAGCCACATTTTGCCCCTCTGCCTTCTAGTGCCCCTCAGTTAAGTCTCAATGCAACACATCTGACAGCGATGGCATTAGCAGAGCTTCCTACAGGGTACCAACTGTTTGCCAGGCTGCAGATCCAAACCAGGAAGATGTATTTATTTCCAGAAATACTGGAAAGACTGTAAGAAGAAGGAGAAGTCTCGTGTAAAGGACTGGGGAGATGTGTTGGGTTGACAGTGCTACATGTCCAAGCTGTCCCTTTGTACACAGAACAAGTCACGAAGGCAGAGGAGAAGCTTTTCCAGCTGAAGCTTTGCTGCGAAAGAGGCCACTTCCAGGGATGAGAGTGGGATCTCAGGCTCTCTCTTGGCTCCTCTGCTGGGACTGTCCATCACGGAGCCCATTAGCAGCCTCTAAAATCACCTTTCTCCATCAGAAAGACACATGTCCACTGAAAAATGGACTGCAGGACATCCACCCATTTCCTACGTGCAACCAAACAGGCATCACCCAGCAAGAGCCTTTGGCCAAGCTCTGGGGTGAGCTCTGTTGCATGACTGCTCCTCAGAGACAGCCAGTTCCTCCTATAAATCACACAGGACTCCTCCACCACTGTGCTCCTTATCCCTCTACCAAACACACAGGGAAGAGGTGACGTCCCATAAAATCACTGGCAAGGCAGGGTCATGGAGTTGGTGTTTGTCTGTGTCAGGGTCAAAGCAAAGGGGACAAATTCCAACCATAAAAAAAAAGGGGGGGAAAAAAAAGGAGAGAGAGAGAGAGAGAGCATTGGTGTTGGCAGTACAAGAAGATAAGTCAAGGTACATGGTGTGAGTCACCTGCTTGGAGCTTTCCAAAGGAAATGAATGGCTCAAAAACCGTATTTCAGCATGGAAAGCAATGCAGACGGCGCAGGGGAAGCCTGTGAAACACGTTAATCTGTTTACCAATGGGCAGTCCTACCAGATCCAATTAAAGGGGAGGTTCTGACCATTGATTGCCACATCTCCATTGCCCTTATCAGTCTCTTGTGTGATACCATCTCTGCTCACAGCCCAGGTAGCCTGCCAGACGGACAGGGAGGGGCAGAAAGGCAATGGGAATGATAAGCCCCACGAAAAGGAAACGTGCTGTCTCCCACCTGTTCTCTTCTGCACAGGGACTACGTGGAGACGGGACCTTTCTCCTCGAGAAGCCTGGAAATTATGTGCATCCAGAGCTGCACATCCTGGTCTGTGTGCAGGAGCAAGTTGTTTTTTTTCCTGCTTTTCACCTGGCAGAGCTGGAGCAGGTTGTTGAAAAGCATGAAGGGGAGATGGAAGGGGGATTCAGCTGCTCTCGTGCAACTTTAAGAGTTATTGTTTGCTCTGGGAGAACTCAGGGCAGAGTGTGAACTACATGAGAATAGCACACGTCCCTCTGAGAGCACATCTGCATGGTCTTTTGCTTGGCGTTGTGCTAACTGAGGCCACAAAGCCTGTGGTTTGGAGCCAGCTCGTGTCTGCCTGGCTCACAGCTCACTCACAGAGGCCCTATAGGATTTATGCTGCTGGCTGAGAGTGTAACAGAGAAAGAGGGAAAGACCCTACAGCACAAACTGCTTCCAGGAACTGCGGAAAAAACAACCCCTCCACATCTGCCAAAGGAGTACACGTGATGAAACACGTATTTTGGGTTTTGGGGACCCAAGATGCAGTTTTTACAGTGCCCTCCCAAAACCCCAGATTCTCAGATCCGATCCATCACAGGACAAAGTGTTGGCATTCCCGTTCTCAAGCAGCACAAAGAAGAGAATTTGAACCAGCCCTTTATTTTAAGAATCAAAGTCTCCTCATGCAGTAACTGGGATTTGTTTCAGAGGTGGAATCATTTTACCTTTCCTACCCATCTGGTGCTATAACATTCACAAACGCCAAAGCATTTTTGCTGCTTTAGCTTATGTTCTGTTTCGCCAACTGATGGGAGCAGAGTTGGAGATAAATGGAGAAAAATCTAGGGCAAAACCAACCTCAAACTCCCCCTCACCTCTGCTTTTGTCACACTGATGGCAGTTGCACTGAGCCTGGTTGATGTGATTGATCCCTCTGTGTAATGACTAAAGCTGACCTATATTATCCAATCAATACCTCGAACAGGCTCTCTCCCAAGGCTGGCAAAGGCAGCCAAAGCTTTTGGAGCCACCATGCTCAGACCATCCCACATCCCACTTTTGATGAGGTGCATTTGGCAAGCAGGGGACTTGTGGATGAACACGAAAAATGTGTTACCCAAAGTGAACCCACACTTGGCAGTTACAGACAGGCTGTAATCTGGAGGGCGAAGTTTATTTAAAACCCACGCACTAAACTAACCAGAGAGGCTCTAACCTCATCCTGCCATCCAGAAAACATTTGTATGCCGTGTCCTGTAAGCCAGGCACACTGTTTACCCCTGGCTTGGACTTCTTGTCCTCACCTTAGCGCCAAGGTGGCAAGGTTATAGCAGTTTGTGTTATAGAATCATCAAATGTGGTGAGTTGGAAGGGATCCACAAGGGTCCAACTCCTGTCCCTGCACAGGATAATCCCCAGATTCACACCATGTGTCCAAGGGCCTTGGCCAAATGCTGCTGGAATCTTGTCAGGCTTTGTGCCATGAGCACCTCCCTGGGGAGCCTGTTCCAGTGCTCCACCACCCCCTGCCTCAAGAACCTTTTCCTCATGGCCAACCTCACCCTCCCCTGCCACATCTTCCTGCCATTTCCTCTGCTCCTGGCATTCGTTGGTGGCCAGAGAGAAGAGATCAGCGCCTGCCCCTCCTCTTCCCCTTGGGAGGAAGTTCTAGACCCCCATGAGATCTCCTCTCAGTCTCCTCCTCTCCAGGCTGAACAAACCAAGTGACTTCAGCCTCTCCTCACACGGCTTCCCCTCTAAACCCTTCACCAATTTGGTGGCCCTTTTTGTATAAGGACTGTAAAGAACTTTCCCTCAGCAAAACTGTTGCCTGAATCACCGATGCTCTGAGCAATCACACTCTGATCAGTGTGCTCTTCCCTGATCCCTTTTTCCAGAGCTGGCCTGCTCCTGTCTGTGCACTGGGAATTAATGATGTCATGTTCCTTGTCTGCCTGCCCAGCCACCATCCCATCCCAGTGCAAAAGCAGGAAT
>NW_010317819.1:44310-50394 GCF_000700745.2 Antrostomus carolinensis
AAAAAAAAACCCTGAAAGAGGAACTGTGAGTGCTGAGGCAGGGAGGGGAGCAGAGCAGGGAGAGCGAGGTGGGAGCACCCGTCACATAATGACCACTTTCTTTGTGCAGTAGGCTGGCTGCTTCGTGCCTGGGAAAGGCAAGGCAAGCACGCAGCCTGCACTCCCACCCACGCAGCCCCGGCGCTGGAGCTGCTGTCGTGTGTCAGAGGAGCATCTCATCAACCTCCCTGCTCACCCCACCTCCTCCTCCTCCTCACTCTCCTCCCTCTCCATCGCTCTCACTCATGCAGCACACGCCGGTGGTGCAGCATCTACATGGCATTTCAACCTGCCAAGGTCCACAGAGCCGGGCACATCCCCCTTCCCAAAATTGTTAACGTTGAAATTTCAGCGTGGGATGGAGTCAGGGGACTTCTTCATTGTGCCCAGCTCATCCTGAAAGCACAGTGTGTTAGTTATTTGTTTATCCCCTTCCTTCCTTCTCTCCCTTGCTATTTTTTTCTCTTTCTCTGCATTTCTTTCTCTGTCAGCCTCCCCTCCTGCTTTGTGAGAACAAACATTGCCCAGTCGCTAATTCCTATCTGCCTGCTCTAGCCAAAACACAGGGAGCTGGTAGGCTGGAGAAGACTAATGGGCTGTTCAGTGCAGTCTCCTATCTCTGACAAGGAGCAGCACAAGTCACTCCTGAGGATGGAGTTGCCCCTCAAATACCCTTTCAGAACAGCAGCCTTCTCCCAGATAACCTCCTGCCCTCCAGCAAAAAGTCTTCCTGCACACAGACGGTGCTGGATGAGTTCATGCCCCAAGCACGGTGCTTCATCCTGCTGACTGGAACTGGATGTTTCCTTCTTATTCAAGCAAATGCCTAATCCTGGTGACTGCATACGAGTACCTAATCCTCACTCTGGCTAATCCCAGCTCAATAATCCTACATGGAGCATTTTACATGCCAGAGAATCACCCAGGTGTAAGTGAAAGACATCCTGTACGGGCCCTGCTCGGCTGCCTCAGGGTATTCCCAGATGTTGGATGATGTGTTCCCAAGGGTCTCTTCATTTTGGGCACCTGACTGGAGGCACTGTACAGCCCTGTGCAACTGAGACCCTGCAGCCTTATGACTCATGGAAGCATCCAGGAATCCATGGGATGCAGGATGAGGATGCTCACTGTTCAATCCTGCAATGCAGCCGTGGTGTCCCTCCAGCTGTGACATTTTAAATACCGGTGCCACCCAGGGCATGCTCAGCGGCATATGCTGCAGCCTGGAGAGCAAGAAATGGAGGCCAAATGCACAAGTCTCACACTGAGAGGCATAATATATTACATATTACAAATTACATATTACAAATTGCATATTACATATTACAAGGTGTCATAGGTCTAGGCAGGGGAAGCTAATTCTTAAAAGAGCTGGATGCAAATAGTGAGAGCTATCTTCAAAGCAAGGGGAGATTCAGATCTCTGTGTCCCTCAAGGTACTCAAAGAATGGGGAACTGAAACTCACCCGCCCTGGTCTGGCACAGCACAGGGAGCAGCTCAGGCATGGTCAGCTCAGAGCAGCAGCCACAGCCCCGGGTGATGGATCCATCACCCAGTTTTGGATGCACTCTAAAGAGGTCCAAGCAGGAGTCCCCCTTTAATCGCTGTCTAATCTCCCTTTCTCCATGACAGGACACTGCCCAGCCCTCCATGTCAGCAGGTGTGTTGAAATAAAAATGACAACCAATTAAATAAATGACTTTTAGAAAGAAGGCAGCGAGCTGGCCAGTGATGCCAGTGATCTACGGCAGTGATGCCTCTTTGCCCACCGTTGGAAGAGCTTGTCCCTTGAAGAAGTTAAACCCAAAGCATATGGAGTTAAAGAACCTTGGTGAGCAGAGCTCTTTCTGCTTTGCTCCAGTGCTCTGCCATGGGAGAAGGGAAGCCTTGGAGTTTTTTTTGTTTTTTTTTTTCTATCCCTTCTTTTATTTTCTCAAGTTCAGCCTTCGGAGTGAAAGCATCAGCCAATATCCCAGAAACCAAATTCATTTTCCAACAACACAAATTTGCTTTTTAAATACAGATATGGATTTTTTTTAATCTTTTTTTTCCCCCCCAAGGACAAGCAAAACATCTTTCTGTTCACTTATATCTGTTACTGTTGAATGTCAAAACCTTCCTGCAATCTCCAGTGGATTCCCCACTACTCTTCAGCAGAGGCAAGCGGTGCCTGGCTCCTCGTGGCCACGCCAGACCTGTTCCAGCAATGCCCAGAGCTCACTGAAGGGGAGAGGAAGAAGCAGCCACAGTCTGTTTAAGATTTTATTGTTGCAAGCTGCTCCTGTCCTAGCCACATCCGAGCACGAATGCCAATTTGTCATTCCTGATATAAACTTAGGTGCTAAAAATAAACAAGACAAGCTTAGAAGGATGAACTCACACCATGTCTACTGTGGAAGCCAAAATACTCTCTTCGGATGGCACCATCCCCCTGCCTCACCAGTAAAACAAACTGCTGGGACTTGAACTCCCAGGTTTATTCCCTGTTCTGTCTCTAACTTGCCATGTGGGCCCAGCATAAATCACTTCGACCCTCTCTGTACAGCCACCTTCTAAGTGCATACAATAACCTCTGCTTCCCCAGGGTGTTATGAGGTTTAATTGCTTGCAGACTGCTCTGAGGTCCTCCAAGATTTGCAGAAGCACAAAGTAATATTAATGCACAAATTCAGAGCAAGCATTTCACATAGTTATCTACCCTGCCTGGCTGGATTGGTTCCCAGCATTTTGCTCAGATGATTTGGCTTCATTTAATCCATTTTAATTACCTTTTGCTGATTGCTTTTGCCCTTTGTTTAAAACATTTCAAATTCCTAATTGCATCTCTGGGTTCTCCCATCAGTTGTTGTCATGGCTGGTTCTTATCAGCAAGGCAGGGTTTTCTTAGTTTGTTTTCAGATGCTCTGATGTTCTGGTGAACAGCAAGGCACCGAAACCCAACTCGGGGGTTATGTTTGTTTGTTTGCTTTACTAGCACAGGAACTAAGCAGGTTTTCACAGTTTCTCCAGGAAAGGGGCCACCCATTTTGTGGTCTGCAGTTTGCTAACAGACAATTTAAAGCTTGAAAGTAAACAGACGATTTTGTCTGCCTCCTGTTGTAAATTACTGGTTCCTGTGCTTTTTTTGGGGGGCAGCTGCACCAGTTAACCAGACTGAGACCTCATCTGAACCTTCCAAGCCCAAGGTGGTTTCTAGGATGATCCAAACCCTAAACTCAGAGGGAAGCAGCTCAGCCTCTACTCAGCATCATCACTCAAAAGCAACTTAAAAGCTGCATGGGCTGGTGCCTTGTTGGAAGAGGAAGGAAGTATTAACCTCCTCATCCCCACTAACCCTCTGCAGAGGTTTAAAAGGTGAAACAGAGCCAATGTCAGAACCTCAGCACTTGTGAATGTAGGCCACTGTCCACCAGATGTGATATGGAAGGGAGAAGGAGAGGACAGACTGTTCCCTGCTCTGTAAAAAACAGTCGGGGTGTTGGACCAACACACAAGGTTTGAACCAGAGCCAAGCAGAGCACAGCCAGGTACCACAGCCCACCAAGTGAGGGACAAGGGAGAAGACCAACAGTCTGTTCCAGAGCTCTGTCACCCTCAAACTACAGAATCATTTTCCTCTGTTTAGGTTGAACCTCCTGTTTTCCAGTTTGTGACCATTGCCCCTTATCCTGTCACTGGACACCACTGAGAAGAGTCTGGCCCCATCCTCCTGACCCTGCTCTTTAGATATTGATAAGCATTGGTGAGATCAATGTTGAACGTGTTCCCATTGACATGCATCACCGGTGTGCCCCACACAATTCAGAGACTATAAAGACCAGCGAGCAAATTCACAGCATATCAAGACAGCGTGGGTTGGTACCATCCACCGTGGCACAACCTGACTGGGCTGTCACACCATCCTGAAGTGGACAGGCCATAAGGACCACCATGGACCAAATGGGAGCTGGGAAAGACAGCACAAACTAAACCCCCCCCACCCCTCTCCACCCCTTTCAGGAGTGGACATTTCAGTGGAACCTAAATCCATTTCAGAGATATCCTGAGTTTCCTTATCCGTGGTTTATGAGTGTGGTGGCAATGACCTTTGGACTGAGCTCTGCGTTGTGCTCTGCTGATGCACCTCAACCTTCGTTCTCACCTGCCAATGCCCTGGTTCCACAGCTCCCAGCCAGCCCCGTGTGCCTCTGCGCAGCCGATACCCCAGCCCCTGCCTCCCACATGACTCTTTCCTCATCGTACCATCTAGTCCTGGCTCTTCCCACGTGTCAGCTAATGTACTTCTGCACTTTGGTGTTTATCCTATTACCTTTTTTGCTCCTTCACCGGCACATCCAAGGTGGGGTTGTCAACTGGGACATGCAACAGTTTGCTTTTTACCACTGTGACTTGCACCATCCATGGTTTGTGTGTGGATGAATCCCCTGTCTTTATTCCCCCAAAGAGAGCTAAACCTTTATCTTTGCAGCTCCTTCTACCCTCTGCTCCCACTATTCCTTTCAAAGCAGGCATGACCTTGGTGCCTCGCTACCTAGCGTGTGCAACGACTCGGTTACGCAGCCGACATCATAACCTAAGGAGCATGGAGCCATCAAACTAATTGTCACTTGTTTTCTGAAGCAGGATTTTCACTCAGCTCTTTGGTGATCAGCATATGGTGAATACAACATTTCTGCTTCTTATTTAACGATCCGTTGACAGGAAAGATCGAGTAGGCAGAAATCTCAATTCTGGATTCTCTCCAATTTTTTTTTATCCACGGGAGCCTGAGCTTTTCAGCATTGGGAAAGCAGCAACAGGAAACGAGTCAGGGGGAATTTTAAGAGCTGTTGAGATGGCTGCAGTGTTTTACATTCCCAGAACTCAGCAGGCAGGCAGCTGTCTGGTTTATTAATCCTTTCTAAATTTCTCTTTTGCCCCACAAACGCATTCCTATTGTAGCCGTGGAACACGCGCGGCGTGGTCCCATCCTGGCGTTATCCCCTCGCACACCGCGATGGGGAAACACCAGCAGCTGTGTTCCATCTCGCTGAAAGGCATAAGCAGGACCTGTGTGCCTGTTGTGCTTTGCCTACCACAGACTGGGATTAAGGCTGAGTGGTTTCAGGGTTCCCTGCTCCCAGCTGGATTTCCCGTGGCAGCAGGCTGTGAGGAACTGAAGGGAAAAGCTTTTTTGGAGAGAGATGTCATTTTTCCTCTGGAAGGCACAGGATGGCTTCCCCAGCTGAGTCGCAGTGAGCTGCGCTGAGCTTTTCTCAGCTGGATGTTGCTGTTACATCCGTGTTTTTCTTCCTCCTTGGCCCAGTTACTGAAGCTCCTTTCCAGACCCCCCCCGAGCAAACTTGGATAATTCACAAAACCATCTCCTTGCCTCATGTGAAAGCTAGCTGCCTGCATCCCAGGGGCTGTCTCCGAGAAAAGCTTTGGAGCACAGCATCCTTCCAGGGGCCATTTGGACAGCCCAAGCATCGGTGAGCCCCAAGATAACCGCTTCCACCCACAGACCCTCCTGTACTGGGGAAGTTCCTTTGAGGTCAAGGTCAAGACCCATCAGCAGAGCTGTGTGAAGGAAGCCACTAGATTAATTAGAAGAGTTTTGTGGGTACATGGAGCGTGCCAAGCCCAGCAGATTGTCACTGGAACCTTACACCAGCATGCAAAGTAGACCAGCCTCAGTGGGGGAAAAAAAAAATAATATCTTGGCATCCAGAGGTTACCACTGCAGCTTGGCATGGTGTCAGCAGAAAATCCCTGCTGGCTGGTTTCTACCTGCTGAAGGAAATCTGGGCAGGGAGAAAAGCCAAACCTCCTCCCTTTTCCACGCTCCATCCCATCCCGGCCCCCGCCTCCCCCACCGCCACCGCCCGCAGTCAGCATCCCAACCCGAGGCCAGAATTCCTCCCACAAAATACAGCTGGAACTCAGCCACCAACTGCTCAACCTCAACACAAAGGGGAAGACAAGGCTAAAATCAACACGCGCGCGCACGCAAGCGCGCACACACACAGCGCTGGGACGGTCGGGGAGTTGGGGGGGTTGGGGGG
>NW_010317820.1:0-15137 GCF_000700745.2 Antrostomus carolinensis
GGATGCAAGGTGTCCTGTCATGTCCTTGTTCTCCCCCAACCCATCCTCAGTCAGGAGTCTGAAAAACAGCGAGGTGGATGGATAACTCTAAATCTCCATACCCATTTCCCCATTCCACTCCAGTTAAAAGGAAAGGGGTGGCGTGCAGGGCATGTCTGCCCCAGCAGTCAGACAGTGTGAGAGGCAGCTCACTTGTTGCAGGAGGGCTGGGTGGAGAGGTAGCTTACAGACCACAGGTGGAAATCCTCTCCTTTGGGGAAGTCAGGGTAGCAGGGATGATAAGCGTCCTGAGGACAGGCACACATCCACAAAATAGCACGGGAACCAGAAGTGAATGAAGTGGCAAACAGAACCCTCACATGGTCACAAAGCTTGCAGATTCCCTGAAGAATAATTGTTGAATCCAATGGAGAGTGGTCTGGGTTTAAAGCAAAATTACAGCGGATCAGAAGATACACATGCGTTTTTAAGCACTGAACAGCAACGCTCACTAGCTCCCTGACTTTGTTGCTCACTGTACCAAGGGTAAGATGAGCTGGGCACACAGCAGGGAAGAGTCAGAGACTCTGCAATTCAGAGTCACGCTTTTGAAAGCCCAGAGTATTTCAGCTCAGAGGCCTGAGACCAGAGTTTGTGTAACAGAAGAAACAAATGTGGAAACAAGTGAAGCAAAGACTGCTTAAGGCAGGGAGGAAATGCAGGAATTGGGCTTCAGGGGAGCCTGGATTGCTAAAGAGCAATCGCTTGATTGCATGAAGGATGAATGCTGGGAGATAGCTGGCTCTCCTGCCTGCTTGAGACGCTCAGCACGTAAACAGCCCTGGTTTAGTGAGCCCCCAAACCACAGCTGCATTCCCCACACCAATGGCTTAAGTGACAGCAGCCTCTCTGCCTTACTTCCCCCTCTGCTCAGCTGAGCTGACCTGAATACGTGGCCATCACACAAACCCTGTTTCCCTTGCAAGTCAAAGTACTTTTCCTGCTTTTCCCACCACGTCAGCTAGATCAGAGGCTGCTCTGGCTACCTTTGGGTTCAAAAACTGTAACAGGAGCTCGTGTATGGACTTGGCCCACAGAAACATGGAAGGAACCCAGGGTTCATCGCTACCTTTGCTCCCAGGCTACAAAGTGCCAGACTGCCTTTCTAGACTTCATTCTCCTGCTCAGAAACAAAGCTGAGATTCTCACAGCATAATCTACTAGCTCCAGAAGCTGGAGCTTTAGTAAGAGCATAAAATTTAACATCACTCTTGATTAAAAACAGAAACAAAAAATGCAATTAAGAGCTGGCACCATTGCAAGGCACTCAACTGGTATTTTGCCCCCTGCGCTGGAGAATAAAAGGGGCATGCCACAACTGCTAGAGACTTGCACCAGGTTAGGTGTAAACCACCTTGGCCTCTGACTGCTCAGGGCACAGTTGGTTTGTGATGGTGGAGAGCCAGCCCCTCTGCTGCTGTGACAGCAGCATGCCAGCATCCTCCAGGGTCACAGGGGAAGACATTTTTTATGTCTTCACTGTTGCTTCAAATGTCTGTCTCCACACACCATCACTCTGACTGCCCTATGGTCACTAGTGTGCATCCTACGAGGTCCCACACATGTGCCATCCAGGCAAGGGCTGGGAGAGACAGTCACACACTGGGCTGCATGCATGTTCTTCCCGTGTTTTACTTTCTTTTAAAACCTGTTAAGTTGAAGGGGGAAGAAAAAGAAAATAGATAGAGAAGTTGCAGTCTCTTGTGAGTATCTTAAGAGCTTCGCTTTCAGCTATTTTCAGCAAATTAGCGTGGGGCTCTTACACACTTACTTCTGCTCTCTGCGAGGTGAAAGCAGGACCACCGCCAGCTCCGTGACTCATGCAAACGCAGGGAAGCAAACATAAAACAAGCCGCCTGCTTGCTCTTTCCCAGGGCTTATTCACACCCTTTGTAACTATTTGATCTGCCTGCTCCAGCGCATCCCAAGTTACAGAATGAGAACGAGCAGGGCTGGAGCTGATCTTACACAGCTCTTGCTTGCAGAGTTTGAGCCAGATCTCAAACTTCCCAGTTAAGAGAGAGATGAAAACAGAGAGCTGTCTGTAGTTTTGCAACAGTAGCCACCAACAGCCCCGGGCAGCCGGACAGTAATGAGTGTTACGCTTTGTTAGAAACCATTTTTGGCTATGACACAGAAAAAGATCCACTCTCATCCATGACCTCCACATACCAACCTAGCAGACACCTACAAATTTGTGCCTCCCAAAGCCTCTAAATCCTGAGCCATAGACAAGTATGTATATTGTGTTCAGGTTCTGGTACTAAGCAAAGATGTGCTGGAAGTGCTTTATAAGTTTTTGTTACTCGTCATTTGACCATATTGCCAATTCTTACTTGTCTTCTGCATCTGTCTTTTTGCTGAAGACCCCAGTTTCTGGAGTCTTAAGACAGGGCAAAATTCTCGGCTTAAAATGAAAAAAATGAGCAATTCCTATCCATCACAGCTGCAAATAACTGAAAATCCTCTGAAGGAGATGAGGCTCAGAAAGACTTAAAAAGCTGAAGAAAGCAGAACAAAAATAAAAATACACCAACAGTTTTTATTTTTAGAGTCTAACTCGGAGCTTCTGAGTGCCACAGGTTTAGCAAACCAGCTCACTGCTCTTCCTTCTGAGGTTCCCCTTGCACAACTAGCATCAGCTTTCTCCACAAATTTACCAGGTAAAACAATGGCAAAGAAAAACCCACCGGGCCTCATATAGGGAGGTCGAGAGGTGGCACTGCTGGGAAAGGGATAGAAGGATCCCATGTATTGTTCCCCGGGACAGTGATGTCCTGGGAAAACACTCCAACAAGGGATCTGTCTGCAGCCCTAGGGATGGTGAGGACAGGGCAGATTCTTCCCAGGACAGAGAGCTCCCTTCTCTGGAGGGCAGGGATGCAGTGCATCCTTTCCCAGCACCTTAATGGTGCCTCACTGTGATCTATGTGCCCACTTTCACACCAGGAACTCTGCTGGATTTTCTAATATCTTTTCATGCATCTTTCACCCAGCCAAACTCTCTGTCTCAAAGCAAAAGAACAGCAACATACACTTGTACTGAAAGAGTAAGAAAAGCCAGAGAGATCAGGAGCAAAAGGCTCTGTTACAGGCACCACTGCCTGCCTGCCAGGTCCTGCAGTGCAGCACAATTTGGGTGCCTCTGCCAGGGACAGTAGTGAGCGGCTTCCAGAAGTCTGGAGAACTCTCACTTGCTCACTAGCTCTACTGCTGGGCTCCTTGGTGTGAGTCGATCATTCTGACCAGAGTGCCTGGCTTGCCCCACTGCAGCATCTGGGAAGAAGCATTCAGACAGGGCAGAGTGCTGTGACTTGGTGCAAAGGGGGATGAAATGCAAGATGAGCTCAGCAGTTATTCTAAGGCAGCACACACCAGCATATCCAAATGCCAGCTCCAGCAGCACACTGCCTTCCCTTCCAGCTAGTCATAGGTCTTACAACCCCACTCCACGCTGAACAAGGCTCTGCCCAGGGCTCTGCCCAGCTCTAGGTTCCTCCACCTTCAGAACATCCCCTAGGACACCGAACAAAGGAAGGGGACAAGGTCGTCAGCACCCCACCCCACCTCACCCAGCAATCAGATCTGGCAGATTTGATAAACCACAGCTCAGCAGCAGCAAACCTCTGCAATGCCATGCGCTAACACCAACAGCTGTAGCCTTCATCTTTGCTTGAGGATTATCCTCCTCTGACCGGCCTCCAGCTCCTCTCTGTGATCTGCCCACCTCCCTCCACAGGCTGGCACAAGGCCAGCCAGGCTCCCCCACCTCCAATCTTCGTTCCTCCATCTGTCCAAGTCCTGGTGTTTTCCAGCACTCAGCTGATGCATCAGGGGCTCGGTTGCTCAGCCTCAGAGCCCAGAGTCTTCCACCCTTCAGACCCTCTCACAAAAGGCTCCCGGGGGCTCAAATCCTGTGACAAAGTTTTGAATACAGTGCTCCCTGAGATCACACATTTTTCCTTCCCCCTGCATCTACGTGCACACAGGGAGCCAAGAGCCTCGCCGCCTTGCTATTTCTGGATGTGGGCAGACCCTCCTCTGCCTTTGCCATTGAAGATGTCTGACATAGCAGACAGGCCAGCTCCTGGCATTTGGTTACCTTCCAGGCTCTCTGTTTAGCTTTCATCCAGTGATAACAGATCCTTGCCAAGAAACTTAGTTGTCAAGGAGACCTCCTTCAAACAACAGTTTGGTAGAAACTATGTTATTATCTAGGGTAGCACATCTCCAAGGCAGAGCACTCAGGTTAACTGCCTGCTAGCTCTACTTCAATTAAAATACAGATTCACAGGCAAGAGGAGAAAGCCAAAATGGAGTTGGCAGCATAACCAAGCCTTGGAGTTCAGAATTTCACATACATACAGGATGCTTTGGAGGCAATGCAGAGGTCACCAAAGAGGGCTGTGCTCCTCCTAGTGCCAGGACTCAGCCTCCCCCTCATTCCCCCACACTGATTTTATAATCCAAATTCAAGCTAAAATGCAAAGAAACAGATCCTAGCCTTTCACCAACATGGAGTGTATCTCCTCTGGGAACAGCATATTTCAGGTGGCAATATTTAACCTAGAAACAGATGAAATCAGAAACACGTATCTGGAGAGGGCACAGGATGAGACAGGTGGGTCGGGATCGGTGCTCAGCGGAGGGCTGGCAGGCGCTTCTCTAATGAAAGATGTAGCCAAAGGGTATGCAAAGAGTTTCACTCTCTCGATGCAATTCTATAGCTCCTGCTGCATGTTTCCTCCCAGTCCTAGTGGAGGACAGATCTCTAGGGCAATAAAAGCTGCTTTTTTATTTGTCTTTGCCGTAAGCAATAACAACTTCCATTTTCTCTGTTTCTTTCTTCAGAGACTGGGCTAACTAGGAGGGAGAAATTTGCCACTTCCACCCCTCTTACACTACAAATAAAGCTACCTCACAGCAGCATTACTAGCTACCAAAAACTTCACCAACCAGGAAAAAGCAGGCAGAAAACAGCAGCCAGAAACAAAGAGTGCATGTGGGTAATCAGGAAGTTACCCTGCATGTAATCTTCAAAATCAGACAGAAATCAAGCAGTTACAGGAAAGCAAGATATTTGCAAAACTACCAGGTGTCAGTTGATCTATTTCTAATTGCCTGAAATGACAGCTCCTGACAGAATAAAGCTAATCTTTCATCTCCTGAAAGGAGTTTCAAAGGTAGGAGACATTTCCTGACATGGGGAAAAAGCTGAGCTGGGAATTCAGGTTATAAGGCACTCAACAGAGTGGGAGCCATTTTAAAGTCTGCAAGCGTGCACTACAACACAGAGATTTATTTGGTGCAGCCTCTTCTGTACAAAACACGTAAAAATAGCAACTGGTGAGACATGAAAATCAGAGATAGTGAGCCTGTGCCAGAAACATTTAAAGGGAATGATGATCTGATATTACAGCTTCAAGCAGTGATTTAAGACTCCATAATTAATTATTTGCTCTACATTAGCCATGAATGAGGGGGGAAGCACCAAGGTTTATAGCTCCATCCTCAAGATAAAGCAAGCCTGAAAATTCACTAAAGGAACAAAATTCAGCAAAGAACTCGGAATGTGAAGTTGAGAGTTTCATTCTCATGCCGACTTTTTGCTCAGTCTCCTGCCACACAAAGATCTAGAGTCTAGACAGTTGAGCTTCTCATGCAGTTTGTCTTGTAGATGAAATTCACCACCGTTTTATAGCGTGGCAAGGTCTTCTCTGAAGAACCTTCCACTAAAGGAGAAGAAAGTATTAGCAGGTAAATTGGTAAATTCTTTTTACTAGACACATTTATTGAAATCCAAGGGCTGAATCCAGCCTACAGGGTCAAACAGAAGACTACAATAAAATTTTAAGCCAACAATTTCTTTTTCTTTTAGGAAAGACTGGTCACTACATCTTCACACTTTTCTTCTAGTAATGTGCACTTAGGGTCTCTGACAAATTGTATAAACTCTACAAGTTATCACAGTGAGAGCCACTTTATGCCCTCAGCACAATGGTGAATGCATGGTGACTCTGTTAACTCAAGGGGCATGTTCTTATCCTGGGAAAACCAATTCACAACCCAGCACCAAAAGACCATTTATTCTATTGGTGGTCCACTGAAGGCCTCAGAATTAGTGCTAAGTGGAAGGAGAAAGTAACCTTAGAGTATAGAAAACAATTCCAGAAATGTTACTCCAGTGAAATGGTGGGTCTTACAAAAAAATTGGAAACAAAAGGTAAAATTTGTCCTCCTCTGTGCTAAATTCTGTGTTTGTAAAATATCAGACAAATCCACAGAGCAGTACAGAAGACAGAAATCCATTATGATCAGCACTTAAACATTCTGAAATTTGACTTCCTTTTGAGTTGAAACAAAGGCCATAAAACCTCTGAAATTATTCACAAGAGGGAGAATCTAAAAATATCTCAGATATTTGGGTACAGGAACAGCAAATAGAAAATACGCAAAACATTTTAAAAAACCTCAACTGCTCCGTTTCAGAAAAGAAATGTCAAATCTTGTTATTTTTCCTTCACAATGGAAAATTAAGGCAAAGCAGTTTTGTGAGTTACTCCCTTCAGATGGAAAATGATCAAAGGTTTTTGCAACAGCTCTGCTTATCAGGTGTTTAAAACAGCTCTGCTCATGGCCTTTACCTTCCAGAACAGGATGCTCTCTTGACTGAAAGGCCAAACTGCTGGCCATGAGCAGTAGAAGCAAGCTTTTCCCTCTTGTAAACCAGTGGAGGACACGCGTGTAGCTTCCTTTTCCCTTGCTTTTACACAGGGGAGAGGTCATGCCCATGCAAATGGACAGGAGTGGGATCCCATCCAGCAATATCGGAAACCCACAGCCAGGCTTGGCTGCCCCAACACACACGGGACAAAGGCGAACAAGCTGGAACCCAGCCTGGAGCACTCTGCCAAAACTGTTTGCCAGGGGGAAATCCCAAAAGAGTATGGCCTGGAGCCAAAGATGTGGGGAGAAAGAATTAAAGAAGTTCTGAAGTTGACCAAATTTCCTTCTCCTCCAATCACTATGCAGTGTCCTCAGGACTGATGGGAAGTAGCTACAGGTCTTTCTGTGAAACAGGTATCAGGACAAGGAGGGAACCTCCTTTAGAAAAACCCAGGAATATATTTGTGAGGATGTCTTATACTCAATGCAAGCCACTCTTTGCTTTCATGCTGGAATGATCACACAAACTACCATTTCCACATGAACAAACATGTCAGTCTCTTGTGTATCTAAGTGACATATAATATGAGCAGGCAGCACCACATAAGGACATATGCAAGATCTGGTGCTAAGATAGACACCAGGCAGCTGGTTCAGCACCACAAAACAGGATTGGATTGCCCACAGAGCAGGAAAGGACCCAAGCAATCCAAGCAATTACTAATCCTGGAAAGGGCAACAAAAACAGAGAGTTTGGTATCCATAGCTCACACCAGGGCTTGGCCCTCTCTGCTCAAAAAAAGCCCTAGAGATACTCACAGAAAGAGATGAGACAGGGAGACCAACCAAAACTAATTAGCAGACTCCAGCCAGAAGGCAGAATTATCCTAGCCATTACTGGCATGCTGAATTTCAGCTGCAGATGAAGGCTGCAAACTTTTGACAGTAGGGGAAAATCAGCTTCAGGGCTTCCAACAGGCCAATTCCAAACCACATAGTTAGGTTTATTTAATAAACAAAACGCAAAAACCCAGCCTTTTCTCTTATCTGGCTTAACTGGGGATTTTCAGGGTTTGATGTTTTTTACTATTTGTGGTTTCCTAAAAAATTCCAGGGGAGGCACTGATTTTCTTAGTGAATTTATAGCCTCAAGTAGGCTTGTTTCTCCCAGCCACCTTTCACAAGCCCGGGAAAAGTTGGATATTCTTCTTCTTCTAAGTTAATTGAGTTGGGCTGAAGGAGAAAAATTACAATCAGCAAAGCATCATCATGTTCCCAGGGCTCAAAGATCCAGAGGGGCGGGGGCAGAAATGAAGGTCTGAAAAGGATGTGGCCTATGCATCCCGGCACTCGACAGGTCACTTTCATGAGATACCTCTGGCCCTTCTGTACATGGCCAGTCATCCATGCTCATCTAAGTGTGCAAGCAGATACCAATTCCCTTCCTTGGGATGCAGAGCAAGTAGTAATCCCAAAATAGCTCTACTGACAGCCAAGAGATTTCTCCAAGAGTAAGGTACAACTCAGTGAGAGCAAGGACACCAAACATAGCCTATAGCAAGCCTGTAGCTCTCCCTCCCTGGATCAATTTATTAATTTCAACTGTGCTGGTGATTATAAAGAGGGGGAAGGGGATGGGGAGACAGAGACAAGGCCCTTGTGTGCAATGAAATTAAATGCACAGCAGCAGCCATCATTAATGATGCATTATGGAGTAACAAAGGGAGCGTGGTTGATTGACAGTCCCTAACAAGTTGTGTATAATAAACACTTCTCTCTAGACAGAATGTTCCTGATTATGGGATATGTTCCCCCTCATGTTACTGATGGATCCATTGTGATAGACGCACCCCACTTCAAAGGGGAAAGACACCCAAAACAAAAGGAGGATTGACTGGGAGATGCTTGACTGAAGGAGCCATTAGGCCACCTTGCTGAGGTCTGTACAGAGCAAAATGCACAAGGCTGAGAAGTCATCCAGGAAAATAAACAGCTGCAAAACAAGTATGAAGATCAGGAACACGTAACATCCAGCAATACCAAAATAAACCCTTCAAATGCCACTAGAGATGGATTTAGAACAGGATCTGAATCATATTTTTAAGATCTTCTCTAAATGGAGGAGTATCAGAGCAGATCCTTGATTCCTCAATCCTGCATCAGCTTCTATGCACTATGCATAGCACGGAAGCTGCCTAGGGTAGCGTGCTCAGGGATACAGGCAGCCCTGCATAGCCACATGCTAAGAGGAGCACCCCAACAGAGGAGACAGGCTGCTTTCCTTCTCTCAGCATCAGCCTGGCTGGACCAGATCTGGAGCCTCAGCATTTAACCAGGACTGTCAACTATGAACTGCATATAAATCCAGCCAGCTCATGCTGATATTCCTGGCCCCCAGGATCTCGCTTGCCCTCAACAGCCCAAGTCCTTCTCTCCCCTGACAACTCTTAGTGCAATAACTGTTATCTCCCTCCCACATCCCTCTAGCATCCCGCTCTTACCCTTCCCATTTGACACCAATGGTTAGAAGCTGCATAGTGCTTGTGAAGGTCCATGAGTGACAGAGATGTCCTACAAGCCACTATTGGCTGGGTTCAAGACACAGCCCCTGAAGCAAGGTTTAAGCTGCACAGGCAGTCTATCAGCAGTGCAGGCCAAGCAGAGGGCTGTAGCATCCTCACAGGACTAGGACAGATCCCAGGCCACTCAAGCTATGCAGAACTGCTACAGTTCAGACTTTCCAAACCCCAACCCATCAGCAGAGAGTATATCTCCAACAGAAACAGGCCATAGCTTTGCTGGAGAAATTCCATTTCCTAGAGGGGACCGAATTCTCTGAAAGGGAGGAGTAACATCACTGTAGGTTTTAAACATCTCTTGCTCCTCAGGACTGAATGAAAAATGAAATGGATGGAACGAAACAAGCTCAAGAGAAGCAGAGGGAGCTTTTCTAACCCAGAAGTGTTCACATCCAGAAAGGCACCTGAGCAAGCACCCCAGTCAAGCCTATTTCCAGGTAGTTCTACAAGGCAGAGGTTAGGCTCTGTAGCATGTGATGAGGAAGTTTGCTGGCAGACATTATACAGGGGGTGTAAACTCTGAGTTTCCCAGAGAGAGATTAAAAGGGAAAGGCAGGAAATTTGCAGCTCTGTAATTAATGCCAGCGAGAAGTCAGAACAGAGGGTGACATCACCCCAGCTAATTACAAGTAGGGGGAAGGGTAGGACTAGTCATTATCCTGACCCTGTGATCCATATCTGACTTGTTCCAATTGTGCTCCTGGACAGACTTACCAGGAAAAGTGTGTTTCCCATGCTCAGAGGCACATTTCTGGCTCTGTTCGTGCCATGCATGTGTGAGGTCAGACTCCCACATATTTCACATAGATGTTAAAAAGAAAAGTAGTTGGGAGTGAGGTTGAGGACAGATCACAGGGCTGCCCATGGGTGTCGCAGCAGGACACTCAGCCCCTTCAGGCTTCTGCTCTAAGAAGATCCTGTAATGCACTGAGGGATAGCCAGGCCTGATCCCTTCTCCCCATCCTGCTTTTTAACTGCCCAAGTCCCTTTTTCCACACCCAGCCCAGAGCTCGCATTATTCCAGTAGCCAGAAATAAGCAGACATCTGACACTAAATGCGAGTGAAGCACTTCTGCACTCCTTGTGCCAAGACAGTTCTCCCCAAGCTGTCACCGTTGGTGGCCTGGAAGCTGCTCTTTCCACATCCACACACAGGATGGATGGCAGGGCTGTACAGTTCATTGCCATTGCTGGGTAGACGGGTCTCTGAGAGCAACAAAAGCCAGAAAAAGCAAGAATTGCTTAAGGAAGGTCTGCTCTCACTTGCAACCAAGGCCTGAGGATTACACTATTGACACATCTTCTTGTCCTGATGCTATCAGCATACTGGTTTGAATGCATGAAAGGAGCTCAGTTTCACCATAAGAAAAACTCAAAGGTAGGTCCCCTTCTGAAAAACAGTGCTACACAAGGTTGCTAAGACTTCAGGGTAAAAAATTCTCAGCCAAGGGCTTCAACTGCCCCATTCAGCCATTGCAGCTGATCCTCACAGTCTGTTGAACTCTCTGATTTGGTGGCATTTGGCTCTCCCACTGTCATGCAAAAGGATACAAGAAGGCTGACAAGTGGTCTGCAGAAATGCAACACTACAGTAAAAAATCACTCTGAAACAGGAACCAAAAAAAGGCATCCAGGATACTGTAGCTTGTGCCCTCCACCACCCTGAAGAGTCATGCATCCCTGCCATGTAAAGGAAATTATTTGCAAAGTTGTTTCAGAGAAATGGCACATCAGTAGTGGGAGCTGTAAGTTCCAAGGAAAACTAAACAAGGTTAAAAGTCAACCAGCTTTTACAGACAGAAAAAGAAAAGCTATATCCAGAGGAAAGGGAAGGGGAAGTTGCATGGTCTTGGTTTTACTAAGAAGATTGCTCTTTACAGAAAATGTGACGTTAGTATCTGCAGCCACTATTTTGGCATTGTATGAAAGAAACAGGCTCAATGCAGAAGCAGAGAAAGTAGCTGTTTTTTAATGAACTCTTCAGGATGAATCCAGTGCAGCTAGTTAAATCTGACAGCATAAAGAAAGAAAACCCAACGTATAGGATTCTACTTTGTGTGTCCCTATAGGAGGTGTTAGTAACACAAAAAAAATATTTTTAGACTCCTTTCTAAATCTGTGTATATGCAGCATTCCATTAAACCTGTCAAAATTATTTAAATATTATATTGAAACATTGTCAGAGACCCCACATATCTGTAAGTTAGTGAGAACTTCTTAGTAGCATTTAGATATGCTTCAATAATGCTACAAAGATTAAAAACATGATGGAAATTACAGAATGACTTCAAAGTAAGACATCAGTCAGTTTTACAAAAAACCACACTAACAGACCTGTAATACCTAACTGACTGTCTGCAAAGGTTCATTACAAATTCCTTTTAAAATCTTTCTCGCATCCTCCTCCCCTTTCCCTATCCTAGTTTTCAAACAGACTGTAGGAATCCCCTGGATTAAGGAGGAACTGACAGTCCAGTGACTTGCAGTAGTCAATCAGTCCTGAGGCTATTACAGCACAGTGCTCCCATGCAGAGATAAGCAATGCTTTAGAAAAATATCTGAGCAGTTCCAAACATCAAGATGATTTCACACCCCGATGGAAAATATGCAGGCTAGTCATTATGGCATTCAACATACAGTTATGCTAAAATTCACAGAAGAATGCAGCTACATTCCTTCACAGGATTAGACGACTGATCCATATACCACTGAAACCAATAACATTTTTTCCATTAAGTGGGAACTGGATTGGATCCTATAAAACATTTACTCCGTGAGCTTTCACGAGACATGAAGGCATAGAACAGCTACACAGTCAATGCTGAGATACACAAACACGCTGGCAGCTGTAACACAAACTGCAGTATCTGCTTATTTTCTTTCCTACTAGTCGGGAAGAACTGATTACAGAGTGGAGCAAGCAATGAGGTTACATAGCTGGGCACTGCACATAATAAACAAATACAAATAAATAAATGAACTTGGGACTAGCTAGGGAATAAAGCTAAGGTAAAGCAAATAGCAACTCTTCTGCATATGCCAGAAAGGCTATGCATGCAGCTTTGGAGAACAGTCACATTTTAATGTGATGTTTTGAGAAGGGACTTCAGATGAAACATACAAGTAATCCTAAAGGAATGCAACAGTTTTTCTTATTGAAAGAGCTTTAAGTTGCAAATATTTGTAGCACATAGACTAGCATTGTATTACCTCTGAGCACACAGGTTTCCTAGAGTCACAGAAACACAGTAAGGTAACCTAACACATGTGTGTGGCCTTAAAAATCAACCCAGCCATCTGTCTCTGTCACCTGCTGTTGGAGGTGAAGAGGCTGACCCAGCGTGCATTTGAAAGACTCATTCAAAGCCCCATGGTAGGTGCTAAGGTCATAGAAGCACAGGAGGGCTGGGGAAAAGAGAGGTGCATGCATCAGAAAGAAAACCAGAACAGAAACCCAGTAACATTAGTGTGCTGTGCAAAGAGTTTGGTAGGAGGAAAAAAGCCAAAACTGGACACTGTCAGGATGCCTTCACCTAGCAGTCCAGGCTAAAAGGTATCCAACTGCAGGTCACAGATCAGCATTTCCAACATGGGAAGTCTCTCTCTACCCTGAAGTTTTGCAGAATGGACACCAAAGCCTGAATCCCCCATGAGGAAGAAGCCATTTCAACAGAGATATGAAACATCTAATGAATGGCTGACAATATTAATGTCTTCTAAGAAATATCAGATAAACTTGACAAAAAGCAATTAGCAGAGGTGATAGTGGGTGAAGAAGGAGAAGGTAGAAAAACACACAACCAATCAGGCCCGCAAACAAAGAGCTGTTCATGTTTGGTCAGAATGTTTGTTCCAGCAAGACAAGCTTTGGGAATTACGTGCTTTGGATTAAAGTCCTTAAGAAAGCCCGTGCCCCACAGTCTGCTATATAGCACATCCTTGGCTGGTCCCAGAGAGAAAGACCTGTGGTGCAGAAGCCACCCATCCAGACACAAGTCAAACACTAAGCAGCATCACATTCTCAGTAGCAAAACTCTTTTGAGTTTCACATCTAGGCCCCTTGAAAAGAAAGGCTGAAAAGGGAGTTGGAGAATACACTTTACATTCCACTGCTATGAGTAGGGTAGTATAAGATGCCAAAAAAACTGATGCATTTATCTTTTTAACATTTATCTCTTCAACATACTTTGAGATCCTTGTAGTCAAAGTGCCAGAGACAAGGGCTCAGCAAACGAAGGAGGAATGAGAAGCTATCAAGCTGCAAAATACAATGGTGGGCACATCAGAGAAGCTCACAGAGGTGAAAAAGCAAAACAGTTGATCTGTCTGCACAACTGAACTGCTGTGACATTTATTTTTAAACACCTTCATTGCTCATGATACTCGCGTCTGCCTTTCCTCTCTCACCCACACTGGAGCAGCTGCCCTACTTGTGTGCAAAGGGAACTTCTGAGCTCCAGCGCTCATTAGGATGATGCCTCACGCACGCAGGCTCGGACTGGGATGCCTGTGTGATATCTTTGTGCAAAAGGCAAAAATTATAGGGGTGGGAAAGAGATCATGACAAAGCAACAGTCAGTGTTCAACAACAGTAGGAAAAACAATGCTGGGTCAGTCCATCTACCACAGACTGTCTGACAGTGACAAGGAGCAGAAACTTCAGGGGAAGCTGTAAAAGGGCAGAGCAGCCTACAGCAATACCTCCTCTGATACACCTTTCCCAGCTTTTGGCATTGTGTGGCTTAGAGGTTTCTGCGTGTGGACTTCTAAATGCTAAATAGCCACTGACAGACAAATTCTCTATGAATCTGCACAACTCCTTTTAAACCCGTTTGTATTTTGGCTTTCATGTGTCATGGGGCAACAAGCTCCATCCTGTACCTGTGGGTCATGGGAAATGCTTGCATTTCAGTGACCATCTGGAAAGTTTATTGGGGCCTGTAGTTCTCCTGCAGCATGGAAGATGACCAAAATTCATATCATAATCACCCTTTCCACCCCACTCACTGCCATTCCCATCAAGGGAAAAAGGAGGTTAGGACAAAGAGGAGACTCTCCTTAAAACATACTAGCAAATGCTGAGGACCAGGCGTTCATTATTTTAAGCTGCTTCTTTCCTAGGGCATTATCACAACAGTTTGGGCTGCTCTATGGCTGCTTTAGAAGCAAGAGAGAGATTATATTCTGGCCCAGGCCTGATGGTAGAATTAAAAAAAAAACAAACAACCACAAACTTCTCTACCAGCCACTGACAGGTTTGGGCAGGGTGCTTCTGTAAGTGATATCAGTAGTATCAGTCCAGACAAATCCCACTGCATAACGGAAAATGGGGCAAAGAGATGAAGGCACCAGGGCACACACATCCCTTCTAGCATCGCTGGCTAATAAATCCTGCTCCAGGGGAAAGAACTGACAAACTGAGTCTGTCTGGTTTGTGCGCTGCTAAATTAAAGCTGATATATGGGAGATTAGTAAGAAGAGCTGTAATAGAAGAATCCTGTCAAGATGAAAGGGAAGATATGGGGATTTGTTAGCAAAAACCACTTTCTCTGTCCATCCCACCCTGCAGATGGGATGGTTACACATCAGTCCGACTAGAGCTACAACTACCTCAGAGCAGAAGCAACTGACTACTGAGTCCACCACCCTGCCTGTAAAAACAGCTGTCTAGTTGTTTCAGGAGAGGATGCAAGACCCTGAGGTTTCTTCTAACTGTACTACCTCAAGACACCAGAAAAGGATTAATCCTTGCGGCCTGTGGGGTGGCACTCCCCAGAGCCTGCCTCTGTCCTGGATCCCAGGCAACCTGACAGCAGCACTGAGCATCAACACCACCCAAAGCCTGACAGCTCT
>NW_010317820.1:15166-28809 GCF_000700745.2 Antrostomus carolinensis
CAGAGGAAAGCAGCTACTCATATTCTTTGGAAACCATCTAACACAGGTCTCACTGGGAACCTGGGTACCTGTTCCTAAGGGTGGGCTCTGCACCCAACTAGAGAGAAATCTGTGAGCAATAACCTGTGCCCTAATAGGACATTCATAGCACTTTTTTTTACTCCTCTGTTGAAGCAGAATCATAGATTTAAGGTCCATTTCTCAGGGTCCATTTCCCTGGCTCCTGACCAAGTCCACTTGCGCTGCTGCTCCTTGAACAGCTCAGGCCAAGCAAAGGGAAGCAATCCCAGAAACAACTCCAGTCTCAACACAATTCTCCAATTAGAAATAACCCATCCTCAGCACAGAGCTAGCCAAACAGCAAGCAGGGTGCTGAGATGTCCCTCTGCCCATCACACCCTGGCTACTGTGAACAGCAAAACTCACCTGAGAGCACACCAAGCGTTAATGAACAGTTTCAGATCCCTGCCCTCAGCCTGCTAGACTATAGTAGTGGCTCCCAAGACACTATTGCAATCTTTTGTTTGCTCTTCCTAGAAGCACCACAGGGATCTGCACCAAACTCTGTCTTGAAAGACAGGGAGAAGAGAGAGCAGTGTTGCAGAGATTTCGTCTCCATGAAGCCAATAGCATTGTGGGTTGTTAGAAGCAATTCTTCCATCCAAGACATTTCAGGCCCAAAGCTAGCACTTCAAGGAAAGGACAAAGGAGAACAATACTTCACAGGTTCTGTTTTCCAGCCTTTCCTTTCAAGTGTCCTCTAAGTCCCAGAACACAGTGGAGTTCATACTTACTAGTGTTGCATACAAATCTTAAACTACTGACTTGGTACTGGCTAGGGATTGATAGAGAAAAGAAAGAACAAGCCTGGCTTGCTCCAAGACAAACTCTCAGTACAGTTTGCATTCCAGGTGTTCCTGTCAACTTAGAAGACCCCCACATGATTTGCTAACCAAATCCACAGTGACTTTTCCTCTGCCCCTAGGATAGAATATAGTATGCTGTACAATCATGTTGCACAACGTCTGTGTTGCCAGAAAAGCTGCTTTAGTGAAGGAAATCAAATAATTTATTCAAGCTACCTTGCAGTATAAAAACCTCTTTTCCATGAAGGTGATTGGGCAGTATTTTAACCTCTGCTAGGCAGTGTTGTAACCTCCTCTAAATGCAGTTGAAAGGTCTGCTCCCATCTAGTGCCCTGACAGATGAGTAAAACTGGCTAAGCTTTGCATTTGCGTGTTCACATTTACTCCAGATAAGCATTATGTTTCAAGGAAAAGGAGAGCTCCTGATGTTAGCACACATGATCAAATCTTTCCCAGACACCTCATTAAAGTCTACCAGCCTGAATTCCTACTTATTGGGTAGACAGAGTATCCCTTTCTATCTAACCTGTTTTCTTTCCTCTGCTCTATTCTCTATCACTGTTAAAACTAAAACTAACCCAGCCTAGGGAATGTGCTGCAACTGAGAGATGTGTCACTCCCCTTTAACCACCTTAATGCATTTATTATAAAGGAACTTACTTTGACCTTCATTTCCTTCTTCCTGCTTGTCTCTGCTTATAGCTTTGCACTGAAACTAAGCAAACATACTGCTAGAGTAACCATCTGCATAATCAGATCAGCTTGTGGTACTCTCATGTATTTAATGACAGAGCAGCTCCATCCCTGACCTTACTAGGCTTCCTTGCAGCATCATTCTCCCACTCAGCTGCTCACTTCACCCACAGACAAGTACACACATGCTGTCTTTGGGGGCTGCCTCCCATCAATTACATCCTTGGCTTTGTGTTCCTCTCCCTTGATGAGCTCTTGCACGTATTACACTCATTTTGCTGGCATCAAGCAGTCTTCTGTTGTTTAGAGGCACTTGTTGCCTCCTCTGGAGCTTAATGATGTGTAAGTGCAGGCAGGGTTTTCCCTCCTATTCCTCTTGCTAAGGGTGAATCTGTCTCCAAAGGCTCTTCCTGGCACCTCAAGATGCTCCATGCCATAAGAGAGAGAAGAGGAATAAAAACATTGGGTGGAGAAGCACCAGGTTCTTTCTGGCGATTTTTTCTCTCAATCTGGTGATTTTTTTTTCTCAGGGACTCAGAGGGTCCCTGAGGT
Source organism: Antrostomus carolinensis (assembly GCF_000700745.2). NCBI lineage: Eukaryota > Metazoa > Chordata > Aves > Caprimulgiformes > Caprimulgidae > Antrostomus > Antrostomus carolinensis. Next base: position 17,278 of record NW_010317820.1, read on the forward strand.
GTGGGACAATTGTGCCTACTAGGGACACTGCATTTAACACATTAGCAGTCTATATTGCTTAATATCTAAAGTTATTAATTCTGGAACAAACTCCTATTTAGCTCATAAGATTAATTCAGTACCAGCCTCTCCTCTTGCCTGTTGCTTTACCAGCCTCACTTGGTTCTCTTCTGTCATTGTTTGGCGCTCACATTCTTTTTCCAGGCCACTGCAGCAGCTTGGCCCTGCTAGCTTGCTCAGTTTCACAGGCCACACTCTACTGTTATATTTTGATGCCATCTCTTCCCTTCACATTATGTCACCTATTCAGTTTAGGGAGGTGTTTGGGGGCTCCTGTACTCCTTTCTCATGTCTGTAACACAACATGTCTGTCCCCATGGTTTATAGCCACAGATTAGAGAATCCTATCACTTTAAATCACGTCATCACACTCCAGTGCTACCTACAATAACAAAGTCCCTATTTCTCCTCCACTGTGTGGGTTCATCAAACTTGCAATTTGGGAGAGAAACTGAAAGGCCAGAGAGATTTCTGACTGTTTCTGTAAGGCTATACAATAATTTTTTCAGGGACTGTGTATCTGCAGCTCTCAACTGTGCTGAGAGCCATAATCACTAGGTATTGACAAAGAAGACATCAGCCATTTCACTCAGTAGCCTGTAAACTACCTCATCTTGAATGCCTCTCCTCAGCTCAGCCTTGGTTTCCATCCCATTCCCTAGTACAGAGATACCTCTGTGTCCATCACACCCCTAAGAGACTTTTCCTGTCCAACCCTGTCAGCTCTGGCAAATACCTACCAGCAGGCTCCTGGCTTACAGTTTTCACATCACAGAATCGCCTCAGTTGGAAAAGATCATCAAGTCCAATTGTCCACCTAACACTGACAAGTTCCCTAAACCATGACTAAACCATCATTGCATAAAGCCATCTTTCTTCTCTCTAGTAGCTGTCTGTTTTTTACCTTTGGTTAAGGCAGAACCATTCCCACTCTGAACAAACATCCCAGGTTTATAGGCTTTATACTGTCTCCCAGATGGCCATTTCTCTGACAGCTCTTCACTAGCTAAGGGAGAACACCAGGAAAGGATACACAGGAGACTTGAAATTCACTACTTAAGAATGTACCCCATCAACCTTTCCGGTGCCAGTGGCTGCCTTAGCCATCAGTTTATGCCTTAAGACACTTCTAAGGGCCTGGGAAAACTCTTAAGGGACCATCTGTCCCTGCATTCTGTGGCTGAGCTCATAAAAGGGTTGTCGGCCACATTTTATTAGTTTGAGATCAATGTATCACCCTCTTGGCATTTTTTAACATGCTGGTTACTACACAGCTTTGTTTCCAGATATGATACTTAGAAGGAAACCTAATATTCATGCGTGCAGCATTCACCTGCTGACACAACAGGAGGACTCTGAAGCAGTAGATCTGTGCAACCTTCTCTTTCTTATATCAACCCTCCCAGGCTGAACAGAAAGCACAACACACTCAGCCAGGAGCAGGGCCACTTAAACCCATTAGAGTGGTCTTCGCTGTGACTAAGCGGCACAATGAGATTAAGCAGGAGGAGCTGGGGGGGGGATGGGAAGGACCCCACAGCCCTGTGCTTACAGCCACAATATTTTAAGCATTACACATAACAAGAGTACAATGTGGATGGGAGGTGGGCATGCTTTGGGTCCAGGGGATAAGATACTTTTGCTTTTTCTACAAGGCTCCTCTTTAGTTTGCCACAGCCCAGACCACAGTCACATACTGGCAGCAAAGGGCTCATCCAGGAGAGGAGAGTGCAGCATCTGGGTCAGTAGAGCAGAGGCACCTACCCTGAGGCAGAGGGAGAAGAGAGCGTGGCTACCACGGAGATTTGCCTCCTCTTTGAAAGTGGCACAAAGGGATTCCGAGTCTCCCGGATTTAAATCCTGGCAGAGGTCAGTGCCAGCTTCTTTTCAATATCCCCTAAGAAGGTCAACATGATAAAAGCTCACCCCCTCAGTACTCAACAATCAGCGATTAGGAACCACTTGAACAGCAGCAATAGGTTCTCCTCCTCTCCCCTGTTTTATTACCCAGCAAGTCTGTGAGTGGGTTCAAAGGAACAGATGTCTTCATTGTGCCCTCCCCCTCCTTTTGCTCACAGGAAGAGGTGGGGCAGAGAGAAATTAATTTCCTCTAAATTATGTTTTTAGCCTAGTGTATCCTCTCCACTATTCAATGGTCACAAAGCTAGGGAGGGAACTGCAAACTTCTGGTACTGAAGCAAGTTGTTCAGAGTGCAAGTGACTAAAAACTTTCACACTTTGAATACCCAAAACAGCCTCTCTATCTGACTAGCACCCACTCTTCCATTTCAAATCTTTGTGGTAAAAGCAAATAAAAGCTTGGTAATTGCATTTTACTTCATCTTTGCATCTTCCCAGGCTTGGATTTGTGTTTACTGGGTGGTTTTTAACCTATCAAGACACACCTCAGTCTGCAATATGCAGCATTTTACTGTTTAACACCAAAGCATTCATGCAGTTCTGAGTGAAACTCAAGCGACCACAAAGTACTCTATCATTAAAGAGAATTTGGTAGAAACACAAAAGTACTATAAACCCAGCCTCTACCACAAGCTCTTCTGTCACCACTGGCAAAAGGTACAAGAGATACGATTCCTGATTAGCAAAGTGTTGCCATTGAAACCCTGCAGTATGAGCCCAGTCTGTTTGTCACTTGGTGCCGCCTTTTGCTCAGACACAGGCAAAGGTAGGAAGGAGCCTTCCTGGCAAAAACTACAAGCATCTTGGCAAGGTTTTGCTGACAGAGCCTGCCCTTACTAACTTGAAAGGACATCAAGCCTCCTGCTTTGAAAGCACCAGCCCCTGCACTTTGAGCTGCATTAAAATCTTCAGTGGCTGGGTGGACAGAAGACACAGCATCAAACACAAAAGGAACCAGAGAGGCACAGCTGAGACCCCAATTGCCTTATTTAATAATGACACAGAAAGAGGCAAGACAGACTGTTAACACTGTCCCCTCCCAGGCAGCTGGACTCTACAAGCACAGAGCATGGGGAGCACCACCCACTGTTGGTACCACCATCTCCCATGGAGCACCAAGGTTACATCCAATAGTATGCAGTAGCCCAAGCATGCCATACCCAACCTCTCCCAAATTACCAGGAGATGTACCAGGGGCATTGAATAGAGGCTGCTTTTTCGGCTGCTCTGCTCACTGGTACAGGAGACCTGGTTTACAGGACACAGTCCAGAACTAAGCAACAACAGGGAGGTAACCTGATTTCTAATGGAAGGCAGGTAGGGCTGCTGAACCATAGAGAGAGCTCCCACAGGACAGATACTGAGAGGAACTGTTGTGCCAAGGTGCGAAGAGCTTTCCCATGGGAACAGAATGACAACCCTGTGCTTCTCATCTCCACCCCCTCCTGACTCAGCAGTGACAGAAACAAACCACAGCTCTTCCTATAGTTAGTTCCCTTTACTATGGCAGAATGTAGTACAAATTTCAGCAGAAAACTCTGACAGACCTTAAGTTTTTCTGGGAACAGGAAGGGGAGACAATCCCCATCACCACCACCACCTGCAGACACTTCTTCCCTTTGATGCATTCATGAGTGAGGCTACCAGCACCCTGTGTCCTGGCTGCTGGAGGCAGCTCATACCCTGCAATCATTTTGCATAAATATGATTTCTGACAGTCATAGACACAACATTGCAGACTCCACATTCTCCAGTGCCAAGTCTTGCTACTCTGTATTCACCAGAAATGTCCTCTGTGCAGTAAAGAACTTATATGGTTCAGCTGTTCATCAGTTGAGCTTAATATTTCCCTATTATGGGTTAGAAAAACCAGCCAGCTTCTGCTCTTTGGGCTGGATTCCCCGGGCACCAACAGCAACACACTTCACTTGGACTTCACTCGTGTATAAAAGTTTAACCTGATTTAAAGTGCTCTGATTAACAATATCAGCAGTAAAGTCCAAAGAGCTGCACTGCAAGACATACTGACTGAATCTGACCAAGCACTTCTGCTCAGTCCCTGCACTTCTCAGTCTACAAACAAGCAAGTCTTAAACAAATGAATGTGCATTTACAAGGCTAGACTTTCAGGCAGCTGCCCAGTCCCATCTCTGGCATGAGTCTGTGCATACATCTAGCCTCAAAAAAGCTTATTCCAGTGGATTTCTGGGAGACTGCCAAGTGTGACTGCAAAGGGAAAAACAGGTGAGCTAATCACATTCCTATTTATGAAAACAGAATTTCCTCCATCTCAGCAGAAGGTGGAAGGAAATACATTTGGCCAAGAAGATCCCAGTGATCTCTATACTGACAGTATTTTACAATAATATTTTACAATTTTACAATAAAGAAACATTTGGAGTGGGAAAGCAGAGTGTAATTTGGGTACAGGCTGCGTGTGAGCACCTCCACATATTAACCAAGCCTATTGCAATTGCATTTCTGCATTGCCTTCATATTCCTGGTCTGGCAGCACCCAGTTCTGGACACACATCTCCAGTACCTCCCTGGCCTCATGGCACAAGACCTCTGTGTGCATCCCTCATCCCATCACTCTCTTAGACCTTTGCTAAATCAAAGGAAACCGTATCTGACATGGCTGCAGTTACAGGCACAGATGGCAGAGCCAGCCCAGCATTTCTTCTAGCAAGTTATTCCTTTTCTCAACCCAACAGCCAGCTGAGAGTTCTGGAAGATGTTTTGGCATCAGTTTCAGCTGAATCATCTAGTAATATAAGCCACATCTGTTCCACACACATGATTTGGAAAGCATCTTTTCTTTAGCAGTTTCACAGGAGGAGAAGGTAAAATTGATAGCAGCTTGGCTTGTGGTCTTGAGCACACAGCAAACCAAGGGAATCAGCTTTTCCAGTCCAGGCTGCAAAAGGGAAATCAATCCAGTTTATTCTCCATAACTCACTAAACCAGCTCAATTATTGCTACAGACAGTGAGCAAACCCCTGCCAAGCTCCTCAACAGGGGAACTTCCAGAAACAAATAAGATAAACCCTGAAAGATGATCAGCGAGGATTTCTGCCGAGATGCTAAGAGAAGCAATCAAAAAACTAAGCAACTGCAAATAGTCCAGTCAATGGTTAAAACAATCCAATAAAAGTAAGAGTTAACAAAGTAGCAGAAGGCACAGGACTACTGGAAAAGCTTCTGCTACCTATATCCTAAAGACATCTTCAAAGCAAAGATCACAGTCTTCCATTAATCTTTATACAGACTTGAGTATTTTAGTGCTCTGTCCCCAACCAAGAACTCCTAGAGGTACTAAAAATGTAAACCAAAAGCCTCCGTTTCAACATTAAATGCTAGTTTAAGTATTACTGCCAACCATTAACCTGACACTTGTGGGATGGCTTTGCTGGATGTGTATCAGATGACACAATACAGACCCCACCAGATAGCATGGGTGAGGCTGAAGCACCAGGAGCTACATGAAGATGTCTGTCAGCAGAACACTCTTCCGCGGCAGAAATCTTTGGTAGCAAAGCCAGCTACCATGTTGCTTCCTTTTTGAAGCCTGACATTTGGAAATCTGGCATGTACAACTTCGCCTGCGGTAATCAAAACGTGTATGCATCTCCTGACGTCCAGAAGAAAAGACTAAAAGGAGGAACCCAAGATCCTTGCAGACTGCTCAGTACCACCAGGCACAGTACACCATTTCAGATCAGGGATTGAGCTCTCAGCTCTTCAAAAGGCAGACTAAAACTCCTTGTTCCATTGAGAATGAAAGAAAAACAAAGAAAAAAAGAGAGACTTAATAGCTTTGCTCATTCACACTCCTTAAAAAAAAGCTGCAACGAGTCAGTACAGACTGACCATAGTTTAAGTTTTGTCCTCATCAACCTTGGCTGTGTGCTTTCAATATCAATGGAGACAAGAGTTAGGAGAAAAAATAAAGTGAGCACAGGCAGATAAGGGGATTTTGCAATGATCGAAGCCAAGCACTGCTGTCTTATGCTGTCCTTGAAACGGGAAGTGAGAGATCTTTTCAGAGAGAGCACTAAGAGTACAAAAGTGATATGTCTAGGAGCACGTTAGGTTGCAAAGACCACATTATGACCTGAATAATAAAAAATTCCTCCTTCCTTTTCTCTTGAGCACTAAAAATAACTAGGTAAACTTGTAAAAGAGAGTCAAACCTTCCATTTGCTTTCCTTCCCCATCCTCAACCACCATTTCACTATCTCCTAGATTTGGTCTTCCCTCTGGGGAAGCTAGCACAAAGAAGGGCTTTTTAACTTATATAGGTATAGAGAGGTATAGAGAAAACTGATCCTGTCTGGACAGGAAACAAAATCTACTGTAAACTGCAGTTGACAGAGTGATCAAAATTACTTCAAGAATGGTGTTAAAGACAAAATGGGGGGGGGGGAATAAGAGCAAACACCTTTCTAGGCAATTAATAGGACATACTACAATTGATTTCATAGTTAAGCTGCAAATGAGAAATCTATAGTATCACTTTCAAGCTCAGTTCAAGGCAGCAAAGTTTCATATTAAGAAGACTGCTGTGACTTGGTCAGGCCCTCTGTTGTCTGCATCTGTCTTCTCAACTCTTCACTGTTATGTGCAGAGAATTCAGTTTGTCAGACTACTTGGAAAAGTGCACTTTACAAACCTGTCAATAAATGCAGGAACCATTGCTCCATTTACTGTGGATCTTCCCTAGGAGGAACCTTGTATAAATCAAGAAGCTGGGGACAGGAAAAGCTGAATCAAATATTGAAGAAACACTGTACATTACACTGAAAAACAAAGAAGGGAAAAAGTCCAATCCTATCCTTAAAGACTACAGTGGAAAGAACTGCATCAGAACATGTGTGAAAGGAGACAAATGCTTTTCTGTTACAAATTGGAACTAAACCTAAAGCACTAGAAAACCCTGAATTCCTTCCTTGTTTTCAAATAAATATTCCTCTTTTGACCGTCTGCGGTTGTTAGTTCAAGATTCTTTATGTAATGACACAAGCTAGAAACTAATTCTATTTTTTCTTAAAAAAATAATAATAATAATAAAAAAACCTCACCAAAAACCTCCAAGCTTACCCTCTCTCCAGGAATTAGGAATTTGTACAAAGCATATTTGACCTAACAAAATCACAGTTTAGAAGAATACTACACAGCAGCAAAGAAAACATGGACAAAAAAAGAGTCTATATGCACATTATATGCCTTATGGTACAGCATCACATACATACCAGACAGCCAAATGTTTTCATAACTCAGACCATATATTCATATCCAACCAGTGTGCACCAATTAGCCATCCTTTCCAAATAGCTAAATACAATAGTTATTTATGGGTAGAGACATTTTGTTTCAAAATAGCCTAATACAAAATTTGCAACATTGAAGCAAAACTACAAGATATTAGTTTGCAAGTAATCCTGCTGGCCTAGGAGATCAGCTTTCCTGAATTATTATCATGTTATTAGGTGGAAAGAAAAGAGCTTTGCTTTTACAGAAAGCAATCATCGTGCAGTTTGGACAGAGAGCAATCACACCTCCAGATGGATGGAGAAAACAAGGGAGGGAGGATGAGAGAGAAGGTGAAGCTTGAGTTCAAACCCGACCTTGCCTGTGAAATGGAAACAACTGCTGCATTTTCACTGTAGGCTGAGGCTGGACGAGTAAATATGCATCTCCTTGGTCTGTGCAGACAGATGCCACCAGGGAAGAAGATGCTCTCCCTGTGTGGCAGAACACACTTGTGGTGTGTCAGCCTGGGGCTCTGTCAGGTGTAAATACACTTCAGGTGCTCACAGCACTTCACTACCAAAGCAGACTGTAGTCTGGGTTAGCACTGTGTGTGTACCTCACCTAGGAGCACTTCTGGCATTTTACAGGTAAGGAAAATATGGATGCTGGGAAAAATAGGTCATAAAAAACCAACACTATTTAAATATAAAATAAAATGCAGCAAAGTGCACTCTGTGGCCACAGTTAGTCCTTAGGAATCTTCCTCCCTCAGAGAGCTAACAGGATGCAGCCCTTCCCACCACTTAAAATTCAATACTGTAAGAGACTGCCGACTCCTCTGTACATCGGAAGCAATGGGCGAAGCGAACAAAGCTGCTTTACTTTCCTCTAATCTTTCTCCCTTGTGCGCCAGCACCAGATGGTGCCGAGCTGCAGGTTGGAGGGAGATAATAAACCCAGAGGGGAAAAAAAAAAGGTAATATTAGGTTATAAAACAGCTGACCTTCAAATATGACGTCAGCTCCTGCTTAATTGATGGGACAGGTCCAGACAGACAGACACATGCACACTGGGATGTCCATATTCAGCATCTTTCTTTCTAATATGGGAAGAAGCCATACAGCAGCACCATTAAAATAGTCTTTTCAAACTTTATAGGTGTGAGGATAAGCAGAGAAAAAGTCAGAGTCTCCATTTATATGAAGACAGGCAGACCCATTCAGGGAAAGCATTCTTGCTGAAAGTGGTTTTGCTTAAACCCCTGGTCCAGTATCACCAGCCTCTCCTCTTGCCCATCACTCCCACCATTGCAAGCAAAATGAAATAATCCCAGAGTTAGAGAGCACAGATTTTCCAGAGGAGGAAAATTATCAAATACAAGATGGTTTTAAGCTTCTGGCTACTCTGGTCCAGAGCTTTGCTTCTAGCTGCCATCACTGCAAACATTGCTATGAACACTGGTTTTAAATACCATATTGAGGACTGGGGATACCCTACTTCGGTCAAGCACAAGCTCTAGAAAACTCTGCTGCAACATACTGTAAAATTTTGCAGCCTTTTCTGATATGCTGATCTCAAACATTTCCCACCAGCCTAGTGCTGGCTGATGATTATGTATGATGCCCAGCTTTGGGATAAAGAAAGCAAAACACACTAACTGGTAGTCATGTTGATGAAAAGGAAAGGCCTGTGCTAGGCTACTGTAAGGAAGCTGGAGCGGTGTGAAATGCATAGGCCTGAGAGTGGGAAGCCCTGGGTGGCTCTCTGCCTCCTCTGCAAACACATGCAACACAGAAGGCGGCATCTCCCTCTCCTTGGCAAGGAAGTCATCTCCTGCCCACCTGCCACAGCTGCATTTGCAAGCAGCTGAAAAGGGCTGAAAGACTATTAAGTGGTTTGCAAAACGTTAGATTCTGTTGTAGTGCTTTTAGTGCTCTCCAAGCAAAGGTGACAAACAACAGCCTCAGCTAGAAGAGTGCACATCTCATGTCATACTCAAGGAAGCGGCCTGCATTGTACGCTGAGTCACAGGATTTTATGGGCATGTTTCTCCAGTCTCAAGGGAAATCTGTACAGAGGCTCCCAGCAGCAAGGGACAAAGCCACATTGAGTGACAACACTAAACAGTTCAGTATTTATTAGACATGTACAAAATAAAATAGCTTGCTGTAAGCAGCTCAGTGCTGAAACACTGAATTTCAGTTTTCTTGCTTCTTCAAAGATGCTTCAATTGGAGAGGAACAAAGCCAAGAACAGAGCCCCTCAATCACTGTGTTCCAGTGGAGTGTCTGCACCCAGACACCAATACAAACATCCCTCATGCACATCACAGCTGTACCAGGTCTGCCTGACTCTGCTTTCTACAGACAGACAGATGCCTGGACGGTGGCCAGCATACAGGTCCCTCACCAAACTACTGCTTGCTTGTCCTATGAACAACCCTGTAACTTCTTGTTGTCCTTCTCAGAAATCAAATGTCGTCACAGGCTGCTGGCAGTGGAAATGCCTTCCTAAGAACTCAGGAAGTTTTGCACAGAGCTTGGAATTGGGACATCAGTGATTTAATATCTACCATTAAAAGCAGTTTAAAATTTAATGGTCAGAGCATAATAAATCCTATCCAGACATTTTCAGCTTGCAAGCCAGGCCAGCAGCAGGGCAGAAATAGATTTGCTGCAAGACAATCAGGAATGATTTTAAGTGTATTTTGTAGAGAACACAAGCCCTGGATTGTCTCAAACCACAGCTTTCTCCTGCACCCCGAGGAGACAATGCAGGTCAGGAAAGGAGGTACTCAAGCAATGAATATTTGCTAGTTGAAACAAATCGGATCAAAAAATGAGGAATAAGGCAGACCAATGCTGAACTGTAGTACAAAACTGGAACATTATCCTCCTTGGTGCAGAACAGAATAGAAACAACCCTAAAAATAACCCTACATTTTCCTCCAGAACCACACTGGGTTCTCACTTGGGTCCAGGTTGCTTCTTATACTGCGCTTAGCATCTCAAATACCTTGAATCACTGCCTAGTTATCAAGTGTGGGGCTGAATGCCTGCTTGCATGGGAACTCTGCTGACTGAGTTTGGATGGGACTCCATGATGCACCATTGGGATCTTTCAGAGATGCTTGCCACATGGTTGTTCTGACATGCTGAGGGTACAAATTGCTTTGCTTTCCTTTGTCAGCAGGTTTTCAAAGCAAATAGGAGGACCTTTTACTATCTACCAGAAGCAGAGACAGGGACTGACTAAGGAGGGCATTCCTTCACCTCTTGCTTCCATACCTGCTGGAAAACAAAACCACAGACTCAGGCTGCCTTGCTGTGCAAAGACATACACACAGCAAAGACACATATGACACAGAGCTGTGGACAAAGCCAAGCGGGTGGTGGGGCCTGTATGACCAGCTTACTTCCTATCTTCCTCCCATGTGGGTCAACAGCAGACCTCCATATCCTCCAACAGGAACAATTCAAGTCGCTGGAGGATAAAAATGGGGTTGCTTTAGCATGGAGGGGACATCAAAAGAGACATGTTTACATCAGTGATACCAGATCCATCCTCCCACAGACTTTCTCCTACCTTCTTAGATCAAGGAGATCACCACTAACTACACCCTCTTCAATATCCCAGTCACTAAAGTTTTAACATCTTAAAAACAAAGAGACTGGGAAGGGGGATGGTGACAGGAGAGGGGTGAAGCTGTGCTGTGCCAGCTCTTTGATGTTGGCTCCTGCTGTTCTAATAGAACCTTACCCAGGAAAATAAATCTTTAGTTAAAGAACGCTGCAAACAACCACAATGGGGCTTTATCATGGCAATATCAACCCACTGCAGCTTCTAAAGCTCTTGGTTGAACAGAGAGTGAGCAGCAGCAACCCCACATGGTGCTGAAGTCCACATTCCTAAAATTCCCCAGTGCATGCAGGCATGCTCAGAGAAGGCAGCTTAGTGGCTCAGGGGTTATTAGCTGAGAGTTCAGGTTCAGATGTACCATGGGACGGAGGTCAGGGCATGGATACAGCTCCTTCCCTCTCCTAGGCTTTAATTCAAAAATCTTCAGGCATTCTCAGCGTAGCACCCTCAGCGTCCTCTCTCCACCCACTATTGCACAAAGTGGTTTTCGCTTGCCTTCCTCCAGTCATTACAGCCTCAGTAAGTGCAGTAAGGTCACTGGGGCCGGACCACAGGAGATCCACACTGCAGCAGCCTCCTGGGAAGTCTCATGCAAACAGCAGCAAGCAGCTCCCACCCTACCCCCCCTGATAACTACTACATCAGCATAAGGGAGGAGGG
>NW_010317820.1:28819-29083 GCF_000700745.2 Antrostomus carolinensis
AGCCTGCTTGTTTCTTATTCCAAAGCAAAGACAAAGGTGGGGTTTGTTCAGCTAGGCAGTACAGCCAAGCCTTGGAAGGAAGGCAGGAAAAAATGCGGCTATTTTTGATTTTGGTTTGGATCAAGTCCCTTGAAACAGGATGGGCACAGGAGTATTTTATAAAGAAAAGTAAAAAATTGGAAATGCAAAAGAAAAATACTTGTAAGTGCTCTATACCTGCCCAGTGACACTGCTCCTCTGGAGACAAAGGGGACTGGGAAGAGG
>NW_010317820.1:29185-33033 GCF_000700745.2 Antrostomus carolinensis
ACAGAACAGGAAGGAGTCACTAAACCTTTCTGAGTTTTAGAGAAGAAGAGAAATGGAAACAAACATTTGATTCTTGGGTATATTTTAGAAAAAATATGGCACATCAACAGTAAGAAAGAAGAGTTGAAATGTAGGGAAAAAAGTCTGGACGTAAAACAACAACATGTAAGAGTGAAAGAAGCTCCCTAAATTCCCTAGGCTTCAAGCATAGGAACACATACAGCAATTGGAGAAAATTAACTGTGAAGGTAGAGATTTAATTCCTATTATTTGGCCAAAGTTCTGACAAATCAGTTCGCTAGTCAAATCGCACAGTGGTTTTTTTTTCCATTTGCAGGGTTTAACAGGAACATTTTCAGCCTTACAGTCAAAGCTGTATTTGGCAGCTACACTGCTAATAATAAACTGTTAAAATATCTTGCTCCTTCAGCTGACCAGCTTCCTTAAAATGTCTTGTGGCAGAAGACGATGTGCTGTTTGACCAGGAAATTAGTTGTCTTGGAGACATCTTCACATATAACAGCAGCTCAGTCAGTCACTTTGAGTGACGCCACCGAGCAATCTGCACATTAACTTCAAACAGAAAATGAAGATATTAAAGCCACTGAAAGATAAATCATCACCTGTAAGAAACATGCCGTTCTTCTCTCACGCACTGTTAGCTGAAGGGAAAGCTGTAGTAAGATGAGAGTTTTGATCTCAAAATGCACTGCTACCTGCCTGCGTAATTAGGTCACTAAGAGGCTAATGGTGTTCCTGTTCATACAAGCATTTACACAAAAAATATAATCTATGCTGTTCTTTCAGAATCAGTTTCAGGTCAAACCTGCAGGCATCACTTCTAAAAAAGAAAGTTACCAAAAGGTTAGATAAAGAGGCAATCCAGAAGTGCCACCAACTAGTTACCTCAAGAATTAGAAAGAGGGTTATAACTGCAAAGCATGTGGGCAGTTATAGAGCACCAGGCATCAGTTTACACAGTCTACCAAATAGTTATTTCCAAGGCAAACCACTAAATCCAGGTGATGTGACCTGATAAAAAAAAAGGTGCTTATTTTCTAGTCATGCTAATAGAATGCTAAAAAGAGATGCTATTCTCGCAAATAAAAAGTAGAACCAACCCTGCCCAGCTCAAAGATGCAGAAAGAGGTGCATCAAACTCCCTCTCACCAGCTCTGCACACATACAAAAAATGCCAAGGCAGAAAATGAGTCAACATAGATTCATGTCAATACATGTATTACTCCATGTTTGGGATTCAGGATTATGAACAATAGTATATAATATATTTAATTGTCCTCAAAACACATCTCTTGCCTGGCAATAGGCCTTCTGTTGGGCTTCTTCCTGACACAAAAGACAGATCAGTGCTCTGGGAGGTGCTGGATCTAGCCATTCACCAAGCTTCCTCATTTCTCCTCCTCACAGTGATGATCCAGTGCAGTCAGAACTGACAGATGTTTATCACCTTCCTAAGCCTTGAGGTCCACTGGAGATGGTGTTCCCTCAAGGCCAAGTGCTTATGCTAGCACAGAAAGATGCACTTAATGCATCAACATCTTTGCTAACTCAATAGCTTCTGAAACCATCAATCTGTTAATGGTGGGTCTGCATATTTGTGGCACAGAAGGTACAGGCAAGTCTCCTGCACAATTTTCTTAATAGTACCACATATGACTTGGGAGTAGTCCAGTTCCTGGGCAAACAGGGGTACATGAAAAGGCTTAAAGACTTCAGCAAGAAAGACACTATCCTTGTATAGAACATTCCCATGAACAGCTCCAGTTAAGTGGAAAAAGAAAAGCCTTGTCCCAGCTGTAATGAAAGGTTCCCCTGGGCAGCAAGAAGAGTAGCTTTGCTCACAGAATATTTGCATCTCAGATGAATTAGCTAATGTGTGTTGAACACTCTGAAAATTGTGAAGTGGTATATAAACGCTAAGGATTGTTATTTACCATTGTCTTAGTGCACAACAGCGGAAACTAGTGCCATTTACAGACGCGACTTAAGAACAGGAGGTCTGTCAACATGCTGTGGGTCTGGGGATTTTGTTCATTTGTCTCCCCCACTCCTGTCTCCCTCAGACAGAAATCTCTTCCATAGGACTCCTACAATCCTCACCAAGCAGGACTGGCCTCAGCTCATTGAAGCCTGTCACACTGGAACAGCTCTGCTGGTGGGGATGAGACCTCCACCTGCAAACCTAGCTTCTGTCACTTCCCAACAGTGCTCTCCTACACTCCAAAGCACTACCACTGCCCTTGAACAGCAAATATTTTCCACTTACGGTATTTGTTTGGGGTAAAGTAAGACAGAAAATAGAATAAAATAAAGGCACATACATGTTTCAAGGTAAAGAAAGGGTTAGATAAAAAAAGTTGAGAACTCAAGAGTCACATTCACTAGCACAATAGAGTGATTCATATATACAAGCGACGTCTTACAAGACTAGTTTCAGGATAAGAGCAGATTTTTAGACACCGATTTCTTTACCTGCATTGTTAAGAAGCAGCTTAGATAAAAAGATGTTTCTAAAACTTCTGTCTGCAGCTTGGGTGAAGGACTGAGAAGGATTGTCTAGTTTTTACAGTAACTCAGGAGTGCCTTACGTTTCTAAAACCAGAATTTAGGTTTAAGAATATCAAAATCACTTTTTTTAAAAACTTTTTTTTTCCAGACTAACCTGTAACTTAACTCTGCAGCTCTGATAATGTGCAAATAGTTTTGCTAAGTGCTTACACAGCATATCTGAATCTCTCCACAGGATAATTAAAATAATTGCACAGACATAGTCATTCTTTGATATTACAAGCCTGTGTCAAAGAGGTTATTTTCAGTATAACATTGCTGCCTCAACTGCATGCTTTTCACATTCAAAAAATTCACAGGATGTTGAGAAAAATTGGGGATACAGGGTCAAGCTTTTACAGACAATTTAGCACACAAAACAAGCCTCTGACAGATGCTCAATCAAACTGTAATAACTCCTTTTTCTCAATACTGCACTTAGATGTGCATTACAGTTTGCACATTGCAAAAAAACCCCAGCCATTTAATTCAGAAGGTGCAGCTTGTTCAGAAACATGCTGCACTTGCAGAGACTTGTATTCCTCTTATTTTCCTCAAGTAATTAATTGCTTAGCATATGCTTGCCCTACTGCCTATGGAATACAGACATTTCATCAACTCAAGTTTTGAGGACCTGATATCAAGGGGCCAATATCAATACCTGATCTGCCATTCAGCACACCGTATGCAACTTTCAGAAGGCAAATTTCAGAGACAGAAGGCAACAGAGCCCCTGAAGTGTTGTTACAGTGACATTCCCTCCTCTATTTGCAGAACTGCAAATTGTTTTATGAATACCATTCAACCAGAAGTTTAAAATAAACAGCAATTCAGCATCCATGCTGGAACAGAAGCAAGCTCTGCTGGTTGTATCACAAGGAATATCCACTGCAGAGAAGCTGTACCCAGGCTTCAGTATCACATGTAACAAGGAGCAGTGGGTTTAGGCACCACTGAATCAATATAACTACACTGCTCCTCATGCTGCCAAGGAAGAAGTGTATTTAGAAGGAGATTAGGGTATTTCCCCCTCCTTCCAGGGCAAGCCTTATTTCATTTGAATGCAGTCAGCTCCTTTGTTTGCACTCAACTCCAGATTCCTCAGTGCACCAGGCAATGCTGCACAATCACATACAAGAGTGGCCATGTACAAAAAAAGTTTACACGAATTTGTCTCAAAGTACCTACAAGAGCTTGCAAGCTCCTGCAAAATGCCCTCTAGAACAGGTTCCTGTCACACTGAGCTAGGGACAGAGATTAGAGTTATCAGCTTTGACACT
>NW_010317820.1:33060-42171 GCF_000700745.2 Antrostomus carolinensis
GAAGTGTCAGCAAATGAAGCTTTCCTGCTGTTCTACTACTAAGTTATACATTAATTAGTGAGGTACAAAACAAACATGAGGTATCCCCAAGCATCTGCCTGTGGATCAGGCTCAGCACAGGATTCTTTTCCAAGAGGAGTCACTCAAAGCATCACCAGCTCTCCAAGAGATCCATTAAAATGCAAAGAGTAAAAGTGCTGAAGGGAAAAGCACAGAAACTAATTGCAGTGTTTGTCTTAGCATTTTTGATAGCTGTTTAATACAACTCCTTCCTCAAAAGCTCAGCACATGATTTTCTAAACAAGGTCATATATGCACCACTGAATAAAAACAACCTTCCTTGAGAGAGGCGTGGAGCAGCATCAAAATATCCTACAACAAGAACAGGAGAGTTAAGATAAGACTTTTTACAACAGAAAAAGCACATGGCCTAACAGACTATGCAGTAAAGCAATAACCGACTTTATTTCTAGATGCAACTGCATGTGTTCCTTAGCTCCACAGCAGTTCTGAACCAAATCTTTTATGAACTCTCACTCCGACAGTGGGTGGAAAAAATTCTGCATGGTTTGACTGCAAGCCACAGCAGAGGAGATCTAAGCAGACCAACAACATCCCACACATAAACCTCTATTTTTCATCTAAATCATGACCTTAGAAAGGTGTCACTGGACAAAAAAAAAAAAGACTCTCCGACAATTCCTTATGGCTATCCCAGCAGGATTTCTAGCTTTGTCCATGTCTTGTATTTTTCCCTTGCTTTCTGTCCCAAACTCCTACCTTCTACTGCTTGGCATTGCTTAACTCTGTCAAATTACATCAGCATGAAGACTGTGGCCAGGATGCATTCTTTAAACTAATTTGTCCCAATTTTGCTTTGGGAACTCTTCAGTATAAAATATGATTACTTGCTAGAACTGCCTAACTGGGTCAGGTTGTAATCTCTCTCTCAGAGGCTGAACTGTACTTGATCTTGATGCCACTAGATCAACACCCAATGACAGAGCAACTGTTTGCCTTCACTATTTAAATACTTTCTGAGGCTACACTCTCAAAAACAGACTTCCTTTTCCAGCTTGCCTCAGAAGGTTGCATCCTGTCATGAAGGAAAGCAACACCACAATGTTCCACTATTCTGGTACCACCCCACCTTCCACAGATTGCTGAAGCACAGGAGATGAGGAATGTTTCTGGTAGTACCAAGGTCCCACTACATATCATTATATTCAGAAACTTGCACAAGTCTGTGTAAATTTGCAGGCAGGTCAGAATGGAACATAGGTCTAGGGTGTCCTGATTCAGTGTTTTACCCACAGAGTGATTTTCTTCGGGTGAAATTGATCCCACTCACCTCCTCTTCTACAAGCTGAAACAACCTAGTGCTGTGCCAACTTCTGCCCACAGACCTAAACCTGAATGGGTGGAAGTAGCTACCTCTGCTGTTTCAAAGACATGGATATTATGAACCTTAAAGTAATCAGTCCCCTCCACTCAGTAGTATGCAAATTGTACTTTCAACACCAGCATGCTCATAACAAAATGCATTAACAACCTTCTAATTAAATGCTTTAATTTTTATTAAAATCATACTGACAGGTGAAATATAATGCATTAACAGGATTGTTGTAAATTCCTTAGCATCAAGTTTATTAAAAGCTCAAAAGCCAAATATATTGGGGAGAAGGGAATCTATCTTCCTCAAAGTGAGTGCTACAGCACATGTTGATTCCTTCACAACCAGAAAGTCACACTGAAATGGTGCTTTGAAAGAACTGCAGAAAGTTTATCTAATGCAGAAGTATATGATTCAGGGACCTGTCAGGTTGGCTGAAGTACTAAGGTGAAGATTAATCCACTCAGTCCAGGACAATTGCTATTTGCAGTAAAAAGGAATGCAACAGAATGATAAAAAAGAAAGCAAACAGTGGAGTTCTCTTTATAAAGAGAGTAAAATCCATACCAGCATCTGTCAATTGGAACATCAGATGCTGCTGAAAGATTTATTTTGAAAGGCTCATAAACTGCCTTCCAGTTGCATTAGCAAAAATGAAGCCAACCCTCTTATTTTTGTTGGCCAGACAGTAAAATAGGTTTGTGCTAAAAGAAGTCATAAACCTTCACTAGATATAAAATACATAGTTAGGATGGGGAACCTATGAAGTGTGGTTGCAAGTTTGAAAAAAGCTAGTTCAGTCTCCTGAACTCACATCGCACTACTAGTGATCAGAACAAGACTTGGGCAATAACATGAGACATCCACCTAACGGTCATTTTTCAGCTCTCTCACCCTTGCTCCCAATGCAGGTACACTCCTCTCAGCAAGAGATGTTCTGCGAGTACAACATCCAAACCTGCCTTTTGCTTTAGCTCCCATGATAGATCCTCTGCTTTTCTGAGGAGAAAAGCAGGGAAGACAGCCACCTTTGCTTCCCCAGAACTCCATCTACTCTACTGCTTGTTTCAAACCCCAAAGACAATCAAATTAAAGAAAGTGTAAATGTAATATAGTATGTCATGCAGATGAATCAACTGTTACTGTCAGGGAATTTTATCTCCTTGTCAGAGGAAAGCAGGGAAAGCTACCGACAGGCAGAATTATGTTTTCTTTTAGGATATCCCAGCTGTAAGGTGCTAAGGGAAAACCTGACCTAGGAGGTATGTCACCCTACATAATGCTTGCAATTCTTAAGCCTCTCTTTTCATAGGAAATGAGATACAGCTCTTGCTTCTCAAGTTAGTTTCATACACTAGCACCACCCAGCCATAGGTAATGGACTCAGTGGCAGGTCATTTTTCATAGACTCAAAGAGAGTTGAGAGGCCTACGCCAGAGTCTACCTGCAGCTGCCACTACAGGTTCTCACACAGACATGCCTGGAGGTGCAGTTGCCATCTCAGCCACTGTTCACAGCCTGATGCTGAAGCAGCCCTGGCAACTGAAGGCCCCTTGACTGGAGGGGAGAGCTAATCTCTCGGCCTTAACCACTTTTCTTCCTGGCGTTTTCTTGACTGATTATGGTGGTTTCACATCGATCTTGCAGAGCTCAAACAGCTAGAGTTTGACCTGGACAGAGAAGGGAACACAGGGAAGGGTTTCAGAGATGTGCCTGGCAAACAATCTTTGCAGCAGAAGGACTGGGACATGTACAGGAGCAAGACTGTACATGTCAAAGTCCAAGAAAAGATGCAAAAGTTTTAGCTGTACAGGAGATGGTTAAAGCCAGCAGGAACCTGGCCTTTGTCAAATAAAAAATATGAAAGATAATCTCAACTATCCAAAAGACTTGCACAGTTTGGAGATTCCCTTTGAGAAGTCCACGTATGACTATTACATCCTGAGTCTCCTCTAGACTTGACTCTGCCTGGGTCTCCAAGTACAACATTCATCTTATAAATCACCAAAGCTGTAATAAAATGTGCCCTCCAGCCTTCCTGAGCCATGCTGTAATTGCCTTTAATTCAGCTTCACCTACCAAAACAGCCAGTTGCCTAAAAGAAAGTTGAACAACTGGTTTCTGACTAGAATTGCTCCGCATGTTTTATCATTCATGCAAAGTCATGTGGAAGAAAAAAGGAAAAGTCAAAACCCCAACAACTCATGTATCCTGGTTACCATCCTCCACTATAATTACAAAATTGCCCTTAAAACATAATCGCATAATTAGGCTTGGCAAGTGTTCAGCCAAATCTTTTACAAATATTTCCACAGACTGAAGGAACAGGCGGTGGGCAGTCTGACAAGCCTGCCATGAGAATTTGTGCCCTTAGGACATGTTCCTAGCTATTACACTAAAATACTTCACATCACAGTCTAATGTTTCAAAACAGTAGTTGAGCAAGTGAAGCACCAGCATCTTAAAACAAATTGAGAGAAGGATTTTCAAGATATTTTCACTGCACACATACATGGAGCAGCAATCTCTTTGAACAAAGACAGAGAGGAAGCTACCAGTCCTTTTTACCTATTTACACAGAAAGAATCCCCAGTTAGATGAAATTGGTTGACTTCTGTTAGCTATAACTAAATAGAAGCTGCCAATGCCTTGCTAGGTCACTTTACCAGCATACCATGCTGGCCCTTAAGAAGAAAAGGGTGGTGGTGAATGAGAAGCTGAACATGAGCCGGCAATGTGCGCTTGTAGCCCAGAAGGCCAATAACCGTATCCTGGGCTGCATCCAGAGAAGTGTGGCCAGCAGGTTGAGGGAGGTGATTCTTCCCCTCTACTCTGCTCTCGTAAGGCCCCACCTGGAGTACTGTGTCCAGTTATGGAGCCCTCAATACAAGAAAGACATAGACCAGTTAGAATGAGTCCAGAAGGGGGTCATGAGGATGATCCAAGGGCTGGAGCACCTCTCCTATGAGGACAGGCTGAAAGAGTTGGGGCTGTTCAGCCTGGAAAAGAGAAGGCTCCAGGGAGATCTTATAGCTGCCTTCCAATACCTGAAGGGGCTACAAGAAAGCTGGGGAGGGACTTTTCATAAGGGCAGTTAATGACAGAACAAGGGGAAATGGGTTTAAGCTGAAAGAGGGTAGGTTTAGATTAGATATTAGGAAGAAATTCTTCACTGTGAGGGTGGTGAGACACTGGAACAGGTTACCCAGGGAAGTTGTGGATGCCCCCTCCCTGGAGGTGTTTAAGGCCAGGCTGGATGAGGCTTTGAGCAACCTGGTCTAGTGGAAAGTGTCCCTGCTGATGGCAGGGGGGGGGGAACTAGATGATCTTTAAGGTCCCTTCCAACCCAAACCATTCTATGATTCTATGATTCTATAAAACAACACAAAACCCTCACAACCTCCAATACAAATACAGAAACATGGGGCCTGCAGGGAGAGGAGACCCAACAGAAGCCAGACATGAAACCTGCAATACAGCAATGTTGTTTGTAACAGCTGTGCATTACACAGGGAATGCCAGCAAGAAGCCCTTATTAACATAGGCCTCAGAGTACAGTGTGCTCCTATCATGATTGGCCTCTCTTGAGAAAAGCCGCACACGCACAAAAGACTTAACCCTAGAGAGATCACTCCTCCAATCCTGCTGCTATTTCATCAGCTGGACACCACAACAGAAACTAGAGAATTTCTATTATGTATCATAGACAAACAGGTAACACTTCCAACAATGCCTGAAATCTAATCTACAATAGAAGGTTTCATCAGCAAGTTAGGCCCGGTAGGGCAAAGGAGAAAAAATGCTGCAGAAACCCAAGGAGGAGTCACACTATCAATGTTGTTCTGCTACACAGACCTCGGGTACAGGGGAGAGCCGTGAAATGTTCCTCTTGCAGAAGATGCTAATAAAAGCAAGCTGTTGTCAGGACACCTGTGTTCTCAGCACAGCAATCTGCACCTCCACTGAACATGTTTTAGGGGCTTGTCAATCCAAGAAACAGCTGGAAGCCTTGCTACAGATGCAGGGCCCAGCAGGGCAGCTCACTCCATTCGGGAAGCTGGCATCAGCAGCAGAAATCTTTTGCTGATGCCAGCTCTGCCTCCACCATGAGACTTGCCTCTGTCAGAAACACTTGTTAGCACACCCAGCTCAGCACTGGGCAGACATCAGAGAAAAGGGAAATGCTCTCAGAACAGGCTCAGCACCTCTCCTGTATCAGGTGTTGATATAAGCTCTCTAGAGGTCTTGTCAACAGCTGTAAGTTGCAGGTGGCTGCAAAAGCTCAAAGCGCAGCCTGTCCTGCTGGGCAGCTGCAGTCCTTTCCCGCAGAAATGAGATGCAACCACTGAAGTGACAAAAAGATCTGCTAGAGGCCTTAGAAAAAGAAAAAAAGAGGCCATTTTAGCATCATTTAAACCAGTCCTTCCCCTGATTTGGAGGGGAGAAGGCAATGAGAGGAAAGAGAATAGCATGAAATGTCCTGAGCATCCCTCTTCTGACTTTACAGAGAAGTAAAAGTCTCATGACAGGAAAGGGAAACAAAATATCAACCTGAAGAGCTTGAAAACTGCTCTAGATGACTAAACAGCAGCGTGTGCCTGGAGTGGAGGAAACAGCTCTGTATTTATTCATACCTCCTTGCTCTTTTCTTCTCCTCTTGTTAAGAAGTAAAACACAAGAGTCAGTGTCCCTAATAACATGATCTGGTTTGAGGCAGCAATAGCACTAGAAATTTCAAGGGGCTGTTTAATATGCAATGTTCTCATTCCCAAGAGCATAATATACAGCTTTTTCTAAAATCTAGCACATCTGTGCATTACAACACTTTTATATTTAGGTGCTAAACAGAGACAGGTAATGTTTATTAAAGAAGCTTCCTGGAAGTACTTGTACTGCAGGAACAATGCTCTCTAGGTCAGGTACCCTTAAAAGGTTTTATAAAATGAATGCTATGCACCTCTCATCACAATAGCAGCAAGTGCTTTAAAAATCAAAATATCATTGACTGTAATGTCATCACCCGATAAAAATACTCCTTTACCACTCTGTAAGCACAAAAAAACCCCCAAAACTGAGTCACGGGGAGAATAAGAAACTAGCTCTGTTCAAAACTACCAGGGAGAGACTTGATCTCTCAGTCACTCCCAGCCAGCCCATTGCCCAGAACACAAGACTATCTTTTCTCCACTTGTTTTCTTGATTAATACAGCCTTCCTCTCCTTTGAGGCTCAGTTATACCTGTGTAAAAGAGGCAAGTCATGATCAGGCACAGCTCAGTGTGAGTGCAGGAAGATACCCAGCAAAGGCACCAAAAGACACCAGTTGTTTCAGTGTAGGGTGTTGGTAGGACCATATAGTCCTGGCAACTATGAATGGGATGCCCAGGAACTGCCCACATTCAGAAAATACTCACTTCCCCCACCAGACAGGTAGGTCATTTACAGTCCTATTCTAATGTCTGGGGCACAAGATTTTGGATAAAGGCATAACAAGAAGTACCTCTCCCTAATTTTATCATAGCCCATCTCTTGAGATCTCCCAGAGTTCGGTCACTAATAGCTAGGGTAAGACAACACAGACAAAAAAGAGTTAATGCAAATAGAAAGAAAAGATCTGACCTAGAGGGCAAGCCATGCAAAGTACAAACATCTGAGAATCGCACAAAGTCTCCTCGCCTATCATTCATCCACCAATTACACACCAGTGTAATTAAATCGGGAAAGCTACGTTTAATTTTCCTATCATCACCCGATGAGATAAGAGCAGTACGTATGGGAGGGATCAGGCGCAGGGGAAAGAGCTATTTATTAATAAGTTAAATCCTTTTAGATTTAAGAGCCTCTCTGGCTAAGAAGGGTCTGATTCACAAACACAACTTCTGGGTCTGATGAAGACAAATAAGACACCCATCTCCATTTCTGTCCTCAGCGTGGTCCTTAAGCCTCTTATTTATTTTTTTTTTCAGAAACAAGTCCCATTGAAAATTGCCAGCCATAACTTAAACAGAAACACAGATTTTGTTTAAACCTCATTTTTAGTCTCTACATTTAAAACTTAAGAACAATCATCTACCAGCCATCATATTAACAAAGACAGCCACATTAATTTATGTCATTTCTAAACAGCCTAAAGCTCCCTGTTTTCACGAACAGCAAGGCATTAGGGTGCATTTGCAGAAATACAAGGTATGCTCCAGCCTGTTCTGTCTTTCTTCTATTGCTTCCTCGTGCATGAGGCAGGAAGAAATGCTGTGGACCCTGTCCCCTGCAAAGACTAGTAATGCTTAAATTGGGTTAATATAAAGCTTTCTCTACTTGCTAGCCACACACCCAGAACTGCTGCTCTGGCTGTTTTCTCTCCACTCTTCTTTGCTTCATCCCATTCAGCCCTGCTTCCTCAGTCAGTTATTTAAAGCCCTCGTTGAAAAATCTATCAGATCATAAGAGTGGATGACTTCCACAGGATCAGGTTTTCAATAACAAAAATCCTACAAGCTTTGATGCGACCATGGCTTCACCACGTTATTTTTTAAACAGAAAGGAAAAAATATTTATAACAGCAACTATAAATATACACGTTACTGACTTTTCAACTTGTTGTCCTTGTTCTCAAGCTAAATTTAGTCTGCTATATCCTGTCCAGCCCTTGGTGAAAAAGCAATACACGCTCAAAATTGTGCAAATCCCACAGCAGGCAATTATACTTACCCAGATACCTTACAAGATAAGAGGTAAGGTCTCATTTAGTGAGTGTAGGTATGTTCATGGCTATAGAGGAAGTGGTCTGTTACAGCAATTACCCCCCAATACAGAAAATAATTAGTATTGCAATAGGATAGCTCTGTGCTTATGAATGAGAAAAGCGATGTGGGTTATTCACAGCCTACGTGTAGACCCAAATACACTTCGAGGGTGTATGGGCACCTCTGAGCTACAAAGAACCATTCACCTACTCTTTACCTGTGTCCTTATTTTACATGCAAAAATGTTTGAGATATTGATTCAAACCCGTATGACTGATTTCAAGGTCCAATCTGCATTTTAAAGAGCATCCTTTCATACCCTGAAGGCTCTCATTCCTGGGAGTGATTTCTTAGTCAAAACAAGTAAATATTTATCAGGAACTGACTACCTAGAGAATCAGAGTTGTTAGTCATTTCACCGGTAATCTTAAGAAGCCTTAGTCATGCCAGAACCCGGGCGATTTCTGCAGGGACTAACACGTTTCACCCTGGTTTAAGGATCCCTGCCCGCGATTCAAAGTTTCACGCAGATGAGGACTCCCCCGCCACAATCTGACTCGCTCCACTCGCAGCAAGTTTTGCAACCTAAGCAAGAAACGCAGTTCAGAGGATGCTCCTGTACACGCGTCAGCCGGTCTAATAAGCAAAATAAGCGGTCCAGAAAAAAAAAAAAAAATCTTTGTTACCTACAGCCTTGATAGTTGAGGGGGAAAACAATAAAGGGTCGGGCTCGCCTCCAGCCCTGCTGGCTCGGCGGGTTTCTCCGGCACTGGCTAGCTCTACCTTTCCTCTGTGCTTATTAACACACTGCTGCTAAAGGTTAGGTGGGCAGGACAGGAAAAAATAGTTTCCTGGGGGTGAGACCCGCCCTGCGCCCGAAGACCCTCAGCTGGGCGCGCCTGAGGCGCGCGGAAAGGGCCGGCCGGTGCCGCACAGTCGGGGAGCCCTGCCCCGGGGTTCCCGGCCAGCATCGCCG
>NW_010317821.1:0-2164 GCF_000700745.2 Antrostomus carolinensis
GGGCCAGTCTCGGGGCGTCTACCTGCTGTTCAGTCATGATTCTCCGTGCAATGCCACTCGAGAGCGGTGAAGAATACGAACCCGGAGTATCCCCGAGTCACGCGGGCCCTCCAGCACCGTCCCTCCCCGTGGTCCCCAGGCTGAGGTCCCGCGGTGTTCGCTTTGCGGGGTTAATGATTACGCCGTGTCTTCTGGAGCTGACTTTGCACACAGACAGGTTTTAATTTAAACAGTAAAGCGTTACTCCGGTCGCAAAGCTATTCGGACGGTGCTTCATTTTAGGTCGCAACTACGGCAGGTCGGCCAGCTCTCCCCAGGCCAGGGTTCCCGAGGTGCCCGCGCTGCTTCCGAGCGGAGCTGGGAGTCAGGGAGCGGCCAGCAACAGCCCGTGACCCGGGGGCTCAAGTTCAACGCCCGCAGCGCTCAGCCGCCCGTGAGCGCTACAGAGAGGCCACTCAGGGAGTCTCGAGAAAACTTTCTCCGACTCGAAACGGACTTGTTTAAGGCTGAAGTAAATAAAAAGATGAGAAGCTGTGGCACAGATCCGGAGGAAGAAATATAGTTTAACAATTTTCCCCGCGTTACTGTTAAAACTTTTCATTATCATAACTGACGATTTTTTTTTTAAGGGGTAGGGGAAAGTGAAAGTTCTTCTGTTCTGTTCTTTTTAGCTGTTAAAAGTTCACGCAAGTTGAACGCTAACAACGAAACGCAGTGGTGGGCTTGGTGGAAGGTTTGGGGGAAGTATAAATCGATTGTTTGTCTCTTCGTTTGCGTTCACCGTTTGTCCTGGACGACCTTTTTTAATTTTTTTTTTTTTTTCCCTATAGCAAACATTAACAAGCAAAGCAATTTCCTAAAGACACGGTTACCATCGGCAAATTCTGGCCAGCGAAGTGATTTAAAAACTGGGTTAAAAGCCTGTGCTAAAAGCACGGAGTCCTAACTGTGTTAAATCATGGCAAATGTGTTTGAGGAAATGAGATAATTTCAGGGGGGAAAAAAAAGGCACTTTTTTTTTTTTTTTTTTTTTTGGCGGGGGGAGGAGAACTCAGCCACGTTCTGCAGCGATGCTATCTAGCCTGTGTGTTATGCGGATTCCCGTGCAATGTGTCAGTGGGAAATGCAGTGCGGCTCCGCGGGGCGCTGGGCACCCTCGGAGCCGCGGCCGGGGAAAGGCAAGAGATGTCCTGCAGGCAGAGGCCCGGCAAGAGCGGCAAGTCGCCCTGCCTGCCGCGGAGCGAAGTCTCGGTGGGGACCGTCCTGCCCGGGCAGGGAAGGCGGGCGGGTGCTACGGGGAGGGACCCGGGGTCCGCAGCACGGCGCCCTGCAAAGTCCCCGGGGTCGGGAGTGCGGGACGCGTCCTGCCACTCGTAAACTGGGTGGATGCTCTCAGAGATCCGACCTTGGCTCATGAGCTCATTATTTTGATTCGTGTGAGTAATACCCTGCAGTGCAAGGCGGTGCTGTTTTCTACACCCTCCACAAAACGGCTCATTATAGAACTGAAGTTGTTGGTCATAAACCTGCCCAAAGGCGCAGTTTTCTGGGACACCGAGGGGCTCTCGCTGGAGCAGAGGTCTCAGCAGCGATGAGGTCCTCTGTGGGCCTCGCTGCGGCTGCACCATGGTTTGATTTGTTGTAGTGGAGCTCAAAAAGCTCCGAAACACTGTTCTTTAGGTGCTCCCTTCTTTCGGTGGCCTTATTCAAAATGTCGTGTCGAGAGAGAAAATTTAAACTCACTTATTGCAAAAAAAGAGCGGGAGATGGGAGTACAAACGGAAAGATGTCCGGAGAAATGAAGTCTGTTGTTTCTCGGGATTTGAGTGTGTTAGAAATGTTTTCTCTAGCAAGCTGGGACATAAAAGGATGACAAACTTGTGCCTCGACATAGCCTCCTCCTAATTATGTAGGGTTTCATGTCCTGAGAGCAAATAGATTCTGCTTTTAACGGAGCGAAATACGTGATCACGTCTGGCTCACTTCTTAGCTGATTATGAAAGATTAATAGCAATTAAGTGGTTAGAGCTAATGAACGTCAACTCGTGTTTGCCATCCGGTTGTTGCTGTGAGTACTGGCACCGGCTTGTCATTCCTCACCCCGCTTCCAGAAACTGCCAACCATTACCAGACCGGCTGAACAGCGGGGCTGCGGGACGGGAGG
>NW_010317822.1:0-6244 GCF_000700745.2 Antrostomus carolinensis
CCTGAGCAAGAAGAGGATCCGCCATCACATCTTCGTCCTCAACCAGGTGGATCATTTCAGGTAGCGAGCAAAGGCAGCAAGGGGACCCTTCTCCAAAACTCCGTCCCCACTGTGAGCACCGGGAGGGTCTCCCACGTGGCTCCGGCAGCACAGAGAAGCATCAGGCCTGGACAACGTGGATCCAGGGCTGGGGCGCGATGCTCTCCCCAGATATGTTCACTCTAGAGCTTAGAGAAGGACAAAGTGGTATTGTCCTTCCCTCTTCCTAAGCAATAAGAGAATTATTTACCCCCAGATATGTCAGCTTTCTCCACAGTGCTGCAGGGCTGTGGCCACAAACATCTGGGGATGCTGAAATTCAAAGCAATACCGTGGGGTGTTTGGAAGTGCCCTCACTTGCCCCCTGCTCGCCGTCTGGCACCTGCCTGCAGCCCCGGCGGGTGCTGTGCAGCTCCATAGCTGGCTTCAGGGCTTGTTGTAGCCCCTTGGGGTCCACAGTGGCCAAACCCCTGCATGTCACCATTGGGCTCTGTGTGCAGCCTGTGCAGGGAGAAGCAGGGTGCTGTTCCAGGATGGACAGCTGCGGCAGCCGGGGGTGTGAGGGCAGGGAACGCCGTGTCTGTGTGTGTCCCCATCTGGAGACCATTTGAACATTGAGGAGCACAGGAGAGGGATGTGAAGGGATGGTGGCTGCTGTGCACGGTGCTGAGAGTCCCGGTTCCTGCGGCAGGTTTAACAGGGCATCCCTGATCAACGTGGGCTTCCTGGAGAGCGGCAACGACACTGACTACATCGCCATGCACGATGTTGATCTCCTGCCCCTCAATGAACAGTTGGACTACAGCTTCCCAGAGGCAGGGCCCTTCCACGTGGCATCTCCAGAGCTGCACCCGCTCTATCACTATAAGACCTACGTGGGCGGCATCCTGCTGCTCACCAAGCAGCACTATGAGATGGTGAGCATGCGGGTCAAATGTCCTGGGCAGTTTAGGGCAGAGGCTATGACATGGTCTTGGTGAACAGTCGTACATTTTGTGCTCCACACTTGGCAAGAGGGAATGGAGTCAAAATGGTTCAGGGACAGAGCTTGTTGCCTGAACTGGTGGGGGGCAGGAGAGGGAAGGCTGCGCTGGTGCTCAGGGCTTTTGCTGGTGTCTGCTTCTCTGTGGTGTGTGGAGTTGTGCTGGACCAGACCTTGGCTGGTACGATGGCCCTCTCATTTCAGTGCAATGGCATGTCCAACCGCTTCTGGGGCTGGGGACGGGAGGACGATGAGTTTTATCGACGTATCAAAGGAGCTGGTCTCCAGGTAAGGGGTGCTCCATGGCCTCCTAGATTGAAATTACCCTTCTTGTCTCCCTACCTGGCCCTTGGCTGTAGCTGCCCAGGTCAGGGCCTGGGGAAGGCAGCCCTTCTGCGCCCCTCATTTCAGTAGCAGGCACAGCAGATTTTCCAGTAGTTTTACAGAAGCTTTGCTCTCCTTCAGGTTCGCCGTCCCTCTGGAATCACAACTGGATACGAGACTTTCCAGCACCTGCATGACCCAGCTTGGAGGAAGAGAGACCAGAAGCGCATTGCTGCACAGAAGCAGGTGAGATCTCTGTCTGATTGAGGGGAACCACAGGAGATTTGGATTGTGATCACCACGTGCTCTGAGCTCTCCTTGCTCCTGTCCTCCTCCGTCACCCCGGTGCTCCCTCCCCAGGTACTGGGTGCTTCTTCCTCCACTGGAAGCTGAATGGTCTTTCTCTTCCTCAGGAACAGTTTAAGGTGGATCGGGAGGGAGGTCTGAACAACGTGAAGTACCGAATTGAGTCACGGACAGCTCTGAGTGTAGCAGGAGCCCCTTGCACTGTCCTTAATATCTTGCTGGACTGTGACACAAGCGAGACCCCTTGGTGCACGTTTGGCTGAGCCTGTGTGCCAGTCGTGTGTGCTGTGCTTGTACCGAGACGCCGGGGCTGCCGCCAAGCTGCTTGCAGCAGGCAGGATTTTTGCAGCAGACAAGCATGGCGGTGCTGGCGAGATGCAGAAGAACAGAAAAGGCCAAAAACCAGGCTTTGCTGGGACCAACAGAAGAGGCTGAGAGCAGGACTCAGTGGTGTTTCTGCGGACGCTGGTGCTGCCTCCCAGGGCAGGTGCAGGAGACAGTTTTCCTGCGCTGGACATGGCTGAGCTGCCACCCAGCTCAGAGGACAATAAAGAACTATCAGGGCACCTGTGAGTTGTGAATGCCCTGGGCTATGCCGCTCCTTTTTCCTGCTCCCTTCACCTTAATGGCTTCAGCACACCCTTTTCTGGTTTGGCCCTGGACAGATGATCTCTGGTTTGGAGGCTGAGCCAGTCTGAAACAGGCCCCAAGTGAGATGGTGCCTGTGTTTCAGCTGCCAGGTACCCCCAGGGCTGTGCTGTGGTCGCTTCATTGCAGGAAGTGGTTGTGGTTGAGCCGTGCCCTGAGCCCCAGCATCTGCAGCTCTGCTGGATGTCAGCAGTCCAGGTAGCTCAGGACTTCTCTCTGCAGAGTAAGGAATTCTGGTTGAGCTCTTCCCTTCTTTGCCTGCTTTCTGTGGCATGTGCTGCCTCAGCCTTTTTGTGGGGGTTGGAGAACCTGATGTACCCCCAGAAGCGCTGAGGGGAACTGGGATCTGCTCTGTGCCTGTATGAGGTGTCCTGGGGAAGGACTGGCTGCCAGGCTTACTGCAGTGCTGGTGGAGCTGGGGTGGTAGTGTGGGTGAAGTGCAGGAATTAGGATGGTCACCCCTAACCTGCCTGAGTCGAGGGGAACAAGAACTTGTCTTGTGAGGCAGGGGCTGGGACGCTCCCCTTGAGGTGGGAACAGGGGGGTTTGAGTTGATGAGGGAGAGGCACAGCTGTGTGGGGCCCAGGCTGCAGATCTCACCCACTCACTCTAGCCACTCATCCCTGCCTCGCTGCCAGGCTGGATGCTCCCATGTTGTCACAGGACAAGGGGTTGAGCTGCCCCTTCCAGCAGGGCAGGGAGGTGTTTACTTGCTGAGGACATCACAGGGCCTGCGAGGGCTCTGCTGTGGGCTTGAGCCACTGACTGTGGATGTGGCTTGACTGAGTGAGTGAACGTCTTGGGGAAAGTGCCCGGGCAAAAGGCTGTGTCAGCCTTGGGGTGCTGGTGAGCAGGAGGTGACCAGGTAGGTGCACCCTGCAAACCCCAGGTCCCCAGGAGCACAACCTGTGTGGTGACCTGGGGATCTGCTGCTGTCAGAGTGGTCGGTGGGAGGTGGCAGCACATGCTGTGTGCTGGGAGAGTGCCCTGGGACAGGACACACGAGGAGGGGGAGGTGAATATCCTCCTCTGGCTGCTGGGAACATGCCTGGGTGCTCTGCACCAGGAAGGTCCCAGTGGGTGAGGAAGGGTCCAGGGAGCTGCCAGTTGTTTGGATTTGGTAGAAATCAGCCACATCAACACCTTTGGCTGGGAAGTGGGATGTGTAGAGCTGGGCAGGAGGGGCAGGAGGGCTGCACGCCCTGCTCAGGACCTGGCTCTTGAGCCCCAGGCAGGAGCAGTGGCTGTGGAGCAGTGCCTGGTCTACCTGCTCATGCTGGGAGCAAACAGGCACTGTGACCTCTAGGATGCTGCTGCTCACCCTGATCTGCTGAGGGGTGGCAGAGATGCCCAATGACTCTCAAGGGAGACCCCTGGCAGTGCTGGGCTCCTCTCCTCCATCCCCAGCCTGGCCTGGCTGCCTGCTTGGGCTGCTGGGTGAAATGGTGCTGTGCCGCTCTAGAGCGGAGGGTGCTTGGACTGGCTGACAGATGGTGCCGTGTGTGGAACTGCAGTGCGCTGGCTCTGGGGTCTTGGGGTGCTGCCACTTCCTCAAGCTGGGCAGTCCCAGCCGAGCAGCTGGTTACCCCTCTGTTCAGCCCTGTCACCAGTGCTGGCACCAGGCCCTCTGTGTTTCCTGGCCCCCTTCTGTCCTTGTCCCCTGCCTGGCACTTCCTTGAGCGGTTGCTTTGCTGGGTGCCTGCAGATACCCCAGAGAGAAGCTGTCACCATCCCGGGAAGATGAGCAGCCCTGGGAATGTGGCACCTCTGGGGAGGAGTGCTGGGATGAAGCAAGTGAGGCAAAAGCATCAGAGCCAAGTGTGGGAGTCATTTTCCATGTAGAGGCAGCAGGATGGGGTGTCTGTAGAGATGTGATCCCATCTGTGCTGCTCTGGAGCCAGGTGAGGAGTCTGGAGCCCTCTGGACTGGGGTGTGAGGGGGGCTGCCTCCCGAGGAAGTGGTCAAGGTGGTGGTGCAGGGTGGTGAGGATCAGGCCACGCTGCTTTGCATCATCCAAGGCGCAGGCAGGCACAGCGCGTCCTCCTCCCAAGCTTGGGGCCTGTCATTGCCCCAGGGTGATGTGGGGACGTGCTGCCCCAGAGCTCCCAATGGCCTCTCCAGCCCGGTGGCCCTGAAGCAGTGCTGGTATCTGGCATGAGGATTGCAGGTGGGCTTGGACACACGGTACACTGCTACAGAGGTCTTCCCAGGACTCATCATATCCCTCGCTGTGCTCTGCTGGAGGGAGATGTGGCCCTCACAGATCTGCTCCTGTCTCTCCATCACACAGGTTTTGGGATGGGCCACCTGTACACCAGCCACTTACTGGTGCCTGAACCACAGCCAGGGCTGGTGGAGGCAGATCAAAGTCTTTCTCTGCACTGTTCAAAATAGATGACACAGTTTCGGGCAGGTTTCATGAAGATGTAGATGTGCAGAAACAGAGAGCATATGTGCACCTCGCACTTCGCTCAGCGCTAAAGGCTCCTCTCCCGCTGCCTGGCAGCTATTTCTCAGCTCCGCTCGCAGCCCCCTCATCCTCTGGTTGCTTTTGTGGAAGAGGCACCGTGCTGAGGACCCGGCTTCCTTTTATAGCCCTGAATGTGACTTGGAGGTCGCTCAGCTCCATTCCCCCCCCCACGCACTTCGTTATTAGCAATGGCCCAGTGGGAGGGGACAAGGTTTTTCCCCATCGCTTTTCTGCTGATGGATAACACCCTGCCTGCTGTCCCGGGAGCCCCACGGCGCTGAGCCGGAGGCCTCCTGGCATTCCCATGTTCTTGGCAACCCTGAGGAGGGGGTCAGGATGCTTGGGGGCAGAGAGAGCCTGTGGAGACCCAGCCCTGCCCCTCTGTGACCCCCCCTTCTGGGGCCCAAATTGCTGTCAGCGAGACTGTATGGGGGCTGCCATGGGCACGGCAATTGGCTGGCTTTTATTGCCGAGTTGTTTTAAACCGGGAGGTGCCTGGAGAGGTCTGCTGGCAGCCACATGAAATCGCTATGGCATCGTGATGGCAGGGGGGACAAGGGGGCTGAGGCGAGCGGAGAGAGGGGGCTGAGGAAAAGCTGAGGAGGCAGGAGCATCTCTGCCCAGGGAACAGGGCATCCCTGGCCACCAGTGTCCCAGGCAGGGCTGAGCTGTGGGGCCCTGTGGGAGCTGCCATCCCACAGAGATGGTCTCAGGGGACCACAGCCCATGGTGGAGATGTGGTGTCAGGAAGCGGGGCAGATGGGAAGGAGGCATCTGTGACCAGCACCTGTTGAAGTCAGCCTGGCATCACTGCACCCTGCCCGGACCCAGGCCCCGGCAGGATGCTGTTACCGCCTGCTGCTGTGGGCACGTGCCTGTCCCTCTGGCAGGGACCCAGCAGCCCCAAGGGGTGCTGGGGGTGCCCCATGTGTGGCTGAGCTCTAGGCAGGGGGCTGGGGCATTGGAGACACATTCCTGGTGCCAGCAGGTTGGGAAATGGCACTGTTGCAAAGGTCCCTCCTGTTCAGAGGCCACGTGTGCTGCCACCCCAGCGTGCAGCTGGGCGGTGAAAAGGAGCTGTGGGGAACAGGGAGGCCGGGGACGGAGAGAGCCTTGGCACCGCACCGAGGATAATACGAGCATGTGAGGCTGGCGAGCAGGGACCGGGGACAGTGTGTGTGTGTGGGTGAGCACTGGCAGCACAGCTTGAGGACTCTGGTGTGCGGCGGGGGGAGCTGGCAGCGAGCGAAGCCCCAGTGTGCGAGCATAGCGGATACACGCGTCCCTGAACCCAGGCTGGGGACAGTGCGGGTGCGAGCCCTCCCTGGGGAGATGGGTGCTGTGCATGGGCTGCCGTGGGGACAGAGCAAGGTGCTGCAGGTGTCCCACTCCCTGAGGCGGCTGGGATGCCCGGTGACCAGGTACCCCCCATGCCAGCATCCCTGTGCCTGGCACTCTGCAAGGGTGGTGAGTGA
>NW_010317823.1:0-545 GCF_000700745.2 Antrostomus carolinensis
AGCCCCGCGCTCCCCGGCCGAGCCGCAGCTACTCGCGTTCAAATATTTATTTCCACCAGGTCAACGAATTGTTTTTCTTTTGTTCTTTGTTTGTTTGTTTTGTTTTCTCTCACGTGCAGGAATCAAACTGAAATTCAAATCCGTACATAGCGAACCAGCTCTGTCCATATAGATACGATATTCAGGGGGGAGAGGGAGAGAAGGAAACCAAGAAGAGGGGGATAACCAGCAGGCAGCGGAGGCAGGGCAGGATCAAGACACTGGAAATATATATACATTGAAATAATTAAAGTGGTGCAGCGTTCCCGACTCGTATAATACAGATCCCAAATAAATACAGCAGAAATTGGCTTGGCGCTTTTTCTTTTTTTTTTCTTTTTTAAACCATCTCTCCACCTGAGATACAACAACAACAACAACAAAAATAGAATCTTTTAAAAAAAAACAAACAAACAAACAAAAAGGAAACAATCAGTCCCATAAACGTCAGTGGCGATATAGAGCATAATACACAAAACCGCTTAACAGGTGCATGCAAAGAGGCA
>NW_010317823.1:784-1127 GCF_000700745.2 Antrostomus carolinensis
AGCGTTTGCCGCAGGTGGGGCAGGTGAAGGGCTTCTTGTCGTTGTGGGTGTGCATGTGGAAGGTCAGGTTGTACACCTGGTGGAAAGCCTTGTTGCAGATATTGCACTTGAACTGCTTCTCCCCGCTGTGAGTCAGCTTGTGGTTTTTGTAATTGCCTGGGAACGAGACAAGAAGGGCAAAAGGACCTGGGGCTGAGAACTGGACTCTGTAAAGCGGAAAAATAAAAATACCCCCAAACCCTGTCCCATGCCCAGAGCTCGGCTTTAGCCGAAAATGACGGCCGATCTCTTGGCAAACACCCGCCTTCTCCCCATCCTGCCTGTGGCTGGTCCTTTGACACAC
>NW_010317823.1:1291-1504 GCF_000700745.2 Antrostomus carolinensis
TGCGCGGAGAAGGGGCTCTGCCCGCGGGAAGGCTTCCCCGGCGCGCCCCCAAAGCGAAAGCCCTGCCCCACCCCGGGCTGTGCCATGGGGAATGTGTCGGGGCTAGCGATACCTAAAATTAACCGAAATCTCTAACCACAGAAACTGAAAACAAAATCAACTTCCTCCCCTCCCCGTCGCAAATTGTCCCGACACTTGACCTCGCCTGGGGGG
>NW_010317824.1:0-673 GCF_000700745.2 Antrostomus carolinensis
TGGGGCTGGCTGGGTGCTGTGCCCAGTTGCCACCAGGCCACCTCCCTTGGACCAGAGGTGAGAGCAGGGTCACGCTGCAGGCACCATATTTTCCGAGGTTGGGGCCAGCGATGGGTCCCTGGCTGCGTGGACAGTCCAGAGACAGGTGAGGGATCTGCTGGTGGCATCGTGCCCTGGCAGTGAGCAAGGGCAGGGGCCTGCGCCAGCTGGAGGGGCACAGCCCAGGCAAGCGTCTGTCCCGGTCTTAGTCGTTCTCACTCTGCAAGGGAGAGAGGGAAGAGCAAGGGTGAGGTGCCAGGGGCTGGGCTGGGGGGGTTACAGCCCCTCTCCATGCACCCAAGGTCACCCAATAAGTCTCTGTGCCTGAGTACAGCCCTGCCATGCCACCTCACCTCCATTTTGCTGTATATCCAGCTGAGGAGCTTTGTCACACGTGTGTAAACACCAGGCTTGTTCTTCTGGCCACATCCTGTCCCCCAGCTTGTCACCCCAAACCCCAGCTTGTCCCCCCAGCCACATACCAGCGGCCGTTATCCTCACAGACCAAGGGACCTCCGCTGTCACCCTGGCACAGAGGGGCAGAGTGGTGAGGAGACAGGAGATGCCCCTCGGTACCCAGCCAGGGGATACCAGTGTGCCACCTTGCCCAGCTCACCTGGCATGCATCTTTCCC
>NW_010317824.1:712-1028 GCF_000700745.2 Antrostomus carolinensis
AGCCCTCGTACACCTTGTCGCTGTTGCAGATCTTGTAGTCAATCAGCTTCACCTCGGCCTCCCGCAGCTTCGGGGATGTGTTATCTGCAAGGCAGGAGGAGCTGTGGGACAGGGTGGGCTTCATCCCCCCGCAACCCCAGGCCCCTCTGCAGCACCAGGCATTTCCACGGTTGGTATTTCTTGCAGGTCTTATTTCTGCAGAGCTGCATGGCTGGGGGGGCAACTGCTGCAAGCACCCGTGTGGGAATAGCCCTCGAGTACAGCAGCAGAGCTGCTCGCTCCTCTCACACCGGAGCTGCCTGCAGAGAGCCAGCAT
>NW_010317824.1:1078-1408 GCF_000700745.2 Antrostomus carolinensis
TCTGGAATCGCTGGCCGTACATGGGGAGGCAGGCTGGGCGAACCTGAGCTGGAGAGACACACGATGAAAACCAGGCGAGGAGAGAGGGATGAGTCACCCAGGAGCAAAATATCTACCGCAGTCACCAGCCCCGCGGCTGGGGAGGAGTGTGGTGTGCAGGAAACACTCCGTCTGCACCCACCCAGGCAGGGTCTGTGCCAGACCCCTGCCACGCTGCCCATGAGGGCATGGCGAGCAGCACGGTGCCAGCTGTACAGCTGAGCCCATGGCTGTGGGCGTGCTGGACCAGTTCCCGACCACAGGACAGGCAGGGGAAAGACGAGGGGCCAC
>NW_010317824.1:1443-4901 GCF_000700745.2 Antrostomus carolinensis
TGATGGGGCCTGAGCTGCCTCTTGCTCCTGCCCAAGGAGGCAAGCTGAGAAGCCTCACCTGAGAGCGTCAGTGGCCTGGAGAGCTTCATGAGAGCGATGTCGTAGTCATCGTGATCATCACTGTAGTTGGAGTTGATGATGACCTGGGAGACGGGGATGCCCTCTGCACGCTGCTTCAGGTCTGAGACCCCGCCGTACACCTTCCAGTCATCGAGGATCTTCATGCTGTTCCTGGGGAGGGAGAGGCAGGGCACGGGGACAGGCTGAGTGCCTGTGCCAGGGCTGCAGTCAGTGTCCCCGGGCTGGAGAGCAGTGCTTCACTCACATGAAGAAGCAGTGGGCTGCGGTGAGGACCCACTGGGGGCTGATGAGGGACCCTCCACATACGTGTCCCGTGCCTGTTTTTCTGGGATCCTGGATGCTGACGAGCCAGGGCCAGGCCCCTGGCTGGGCATTTGAGCCACCCACGATGCGCGACGTGGATCGGCCCGTACTGCACGCTGACTTGCCAGGGCCATTTGCTCACTGAGGTTTCCTTTCCTCCAATGATCCGGCCAGAAATCCTCTGCCCACAGGCTGGAAGGGAGAGAAGGGCTGAGAGAGGAGGCGAGCGCAGAGGGGGATGAACACAACATCCCCACCACCCGACAGCACCAGCAGCGCAGAAATTTTGCTGGAAAATGCCCTATTTGCCCATCCTGGTGCAGAGAAAGGAGGGAAGCACTCCCAAGCCTGTGTCTGGCCTCGCCCACCCGTGGCCAGGAGCCCAGCCAGCCAGCCAGCCCCCTTACTTGTGCATCGGAGGGAGACGTACTTTCCCGTGAGACACTGTGAGCTGCAGGAGAGAAGGGGGAGATGCAGCCTCAGCCCCAGCCCCGTGGCACCAGGACAGGGGCAGGACCTGGAGGTGACACTGCCAGTACCTGTTGAGGCTCTGCTGGATGGTCTCTCGCTCGTCGGTCACGGTGAGGCTCTTGCCAGAGACGTGCAGGGGAATGTATTCAGTCTGCGACGCACTGGGAGGGGAGAGAGGGGGTGAGGGTCTGTCCTGGCTGGGCACTGAGCAGGTCCCTGCCTTCTCAAAGAGGCTCTGCACACTAAACTGGGGGTGATGGACTGAAACAGCCAGGACATACAGCAGAAAAGCACAGTGCTGGGGGAAAGAGCCAAGGGTGCAGCCAGCAAGGGCAGGTCAGCCAGAGTAACACCCAGGGGCTGGCAGGGCCCCAGCGCTCAGGCAGGATAACCCATCCCCAGGGAATTACTTCTGGAATCCCAGCTGCCGGCAGGTCTTTCTGGAGAAGGAGTCATCCCAGGCGCTGCTGCACACCGGCAGCCACTGGCTCTCAGCGCTGGAGTAGATGTGGAGAAGGGACTCGTCGGACGTGAAGCGCACTGCGGGGATGGAGCAGGGGGTCAGTGGTACCCAGGGTCCGGGGGGTTCCCTCGCTCCCACCACCCCCAGCTCCCGGTCCTCACCGCAGCCCAGCTCGTCACTCCTCTGGGAGCAGTCGACGATGCCGTCGCAGCGCACAGCGCTCTCCTTGCAGCTCTCAGCAGGCTCCTTGTACACGATGCCGGTCTGCGACCGCCAGAACATAACTGGAAGCAAGCACACACCATGGTGATGCCAGGGCTGGTGCCACTTCCCAGAGAAGGTCTCTGCTGACCCCCAGCCTCTCTGAGGTCTCCCCTGAGCCAAGACCCCACTCACACAGCAGGATGAGGGCGATGAGCAGCACGATGAGAACGGAGATGCAGAAGATGAGCGCAAGCCGTCGCTGGCTCATGCAAGGAGCTCTGAACATGGAGGATCCTGGCAGCAGGGCAGAGACAGGGTCAGGAGGAGCCCTGCCTCCCTCCATCCCTTGCCACCCTAGGTGGGACTGGGGCCAGAGACCACCCTCGGCACCATCCTCTTACGTGGGCTCTCACAGGTCGTGCAGGGAGCCGGGGCTGGGCTGGACTCCGGGCTGTAGGGCTTGAAGCTAACGCCGAGGACGCTTTCCCGAGGCTGCGGAGGTCGGGCACCGAAGATGCTGCTGCCTGTGGAGGCATGGAGGCTGGGTGGGACACTGCTGGGCGATGCCGTGGTCTGCAAGCAGAGGAGACCATTGCTGGCAATGACAGTTGCCCACGGGATTGAAGGCAAAGGCGATGCAGAGCCGAGCTCCCGGGCTGCTGGTACCTATTGCTCCACAGCACCATGAACTGCACGGCAAGTTACTGCTGTGGTGCCTGCTTCTCTACCGTAACCCCCAAACCATACCCCACCAGGGGCAGCTGAAAACCTCTTTGTCACAGAGCTTTTCCCCTTTGGGTGCCTGCTGGCCAAATTTCCCAAACTGATTGCTTTGATCAGTGCAATCAGCTGGGATTAGGTATCGGGTCAGTCACGCTGTGGCCCAGTTCCACAGGGCTAGTGCCCCAATTTATGCATCTATCCTTAATTAGCCATTTGAAAAATACAGTGCAATTTCCAGCTGTTATTTAGTAATACTTAATAATCAGTGTTTTCCAAGCCCTGAAACGTCCTGCACCTTGGAATGCTGTTCTGCAGTTGTGTCACTCCTGATCCATGAATTTGCAAAAGAATATGTATTTATTTCCTTTCCTTAAGATATACTCTTGCAAGTGCTTCATCAGCTTCAATCAGCTATAGAAGCAAGAGCCTCTCATTTTCCTTCAGAGAGGACCCACGTACAAAGCCCACAGTGAATGCTGCTTCCTCTGCCACTGTAATTTCATTTGTAAAGTCTCAGCTACACCTTTGACGATGGTTTGCAGAGGCTGCGAGGGCATCGATGGCCGGACACGGCAGTGACAGCCTGGCTGGGGCTCTGTCCTCAGCCAGTGCTCATCACACTGCCTCGCTCCTCCCAGCGTGTTCGCACCGGGCTGTTCAGGGGAAGCCCACCAAGCTGTCACCAGCCAACTCTGGACTGTGGCTGTCCCTGCAGACAGCATCCCTGCAGAAGGGGCACCCCAGGGAGAAGTGGAGCCACCATCCCTTGGCAGCAGAGCACGGGCAGCTCGGGCACCACTTGCCAGCCAGGATGTGGGCTCCAACACACCCCTCGGGAAGCCTGTCTCTGATTTTTGGCCCTGCAGCTGCCAGAGATCACATTTCCCCATAAGCAGAAAGCATCCTTTCCTGCACAGCTCTGGGATGGGCAGAGAGGATGGGGACCTCGGGCAGAGCAGGAACAGCAGCAGCTCTTGCAAGTTGTGCCCTTCCCACTGGATTGTCTCTAGCCTCGTCTTTCCTGCCGGGAATCAGGAGCCCTAATGAGGATGTCGGGAGCCTGCTCAGGCTCATGCTTTGTAAATTCGGCTGTACCCTTCCTTGCAATGCGGTGGTGTAACTTCCTGGGCATTATCCCGTGAGTCACGCACCATGGCGTGGCCACGCGCGCTCCCCGCACAGCTGAACATGGCAGGGGCCCACACTACCTCTG
>NW_010317824.1:4957-8204 GCF_000700745.2 Antrostomus carolinensis
TCAGGGCCACCCCCCCCCCGGCACAGACCTCCTCCCACTGCCCTCAGGGCCCTTGGTACAGGCACCGCAACGTCTCCAGGCCATCGAGAGCCACCTCCCCACTCATGCTCACATCAGGGAAGCAGAGGCAGTTTCTGTTTCACAGCATCACCCACCCCTTCCCTGACAGCAAGCCTGACTTTGCTCAGCTGCAGCCAAAGGCCAGCTTTCCCTGTGCCTGAATTTCAGGGTAGCCACGCGAGCAAGCCCAGGAGAGCCGTGCCACAGGCTTGCTTCTCGTGGCTCTCCCAAAGGGGGCCCAGCAGAACCCCTCGGGGTGCCCTGTGGCACTGGCACAGAAGCCTGGAGGGCTGGATACAGCCCTGGCCACGTCCTCCCTAAGGATTCCAAGCACTCACGTGGATGGGATTCAAGCTTTGCATGCCCACACCATGAAACATCCCTGAGTATCCTGAGTATCTGAGCAACCTGCTCTAGTAGAGATGTCCCTGCTCACTGCAGGGGGGTTGGACAAGGTGACCTTTGAGGGTCCCTTCCAACCCAGTACATTCTATGATTCTGTTATTCTATGATCCTCAGCACCCGTTGTTAGAAAGCACCAGAGAGCCAGAGCTGCAGCAGGTCCTGCACCACTGCTTTGCAGAAACAAAGCAACACACAGATGGATACCAGGAACCCTTCCTGGGAAAAGAATTTCTCCTGTCTATGTGTAAATGAGGTTTTTGTAAAGAGCCAGACAGTATCGTTTACGTTGGCATTTGTGTGCCAGTTCCACATGCCTCATCCTGCAGCAAGCGTAACCCTTCGCTTATCAGATCAGCAGAACTACGATGCTGTTAAGGAAAAACCTCTCCATCACACTAGAAAACACAGCCCAGCTTCACCAGTAAGCCAGGGATGCTGGATGCTAAAGCATTTCTACCTGCCAGTGTACAAACATGTCAAATTAACACAAACATGTCAAATTAACACCTAAGTTCACTGTAAGTTTAATTGCTCTTGTTATTCCTTAGCAGGAAACATATGTCCTTTCTTACACTCGGGTGATACTTATTTCCTTAAAAGTCTAAAGTCCAAGGTGGTTTATTTCTTAGGTCTACCACAGAAGCTAACAAAACTTTTACCACGGGTTCCCAGTAACTAGCATAACTGGTTGCTGCTGTACAGCCACTGGAGCAGAGAGCAAACGGCAGTGGCTTTATGAAGATATTTCTGTTGAGGAGCGTGCGTTACACTGGTGAGCGAGCTCTGACTTCTGCCCACGAGACCTTTACTCATCCTTTGCTGGCTTTTAAGCAAAAGTCAGAGCCAGAGCCGTGCCTATCTCACATGCCTGGCTGTGGTTTGAGCCATTTTTTCTGACATCCTCTCTGCAAAAGTCCCGCTAGAGCTGAGAGCATTCAGCGCTGTCGTGGGCTGGTGCCTGAAAGTCAGGTTTGGGGAGGGGGAGCACAGCCAGCTCCCTTCTGTGGCAGGAGGAAGGATACTGGGGACACGTGGGGGACCCCTGGCCAGCTCTGCCCACCTCCTGCCCAGCCCAGGCTGCCTGGGGGACGAGTGGATGTGCCCATCTACAACATGAGCCCTTTGTTGAACCCACCATGAGCATAAACACCACCTCGATCCTTCTTTGCTCTGCTCAGCTCAGGAAAAGCACCTGAGCCTCAGCCAGCAGTGCTGGAGAAGCCCGTCCCCTTTGCACCTGAGCTGCCATGTGCACTGACCTCCAGCTCGACCCTGCTGCAGAGGGGAAGCCACCAAATCCGTGCCAGCTGAGGGTGTTTACCAGGGAAAAGCGGCCCAGGCTGGGTTGGAGGCTCAGGATCCGCAGTGACGGGGAGGGAAGGCAGGGAAACAGCCACCCGCAGCTTCAGAGTGGGAGTGAGAGCAGAAGAAGCCGGGCAACACCTGGGGTGTTGCAACCAGACCAGGGCCCAGCCGCGTCTTGGAGGAGCAGAAGGGCACAGCAGCTTCCCAAGATCTGGAGCAGCAAGAAGGGAGGGAAGCAGCCTGGCTTAAATAAGCTGGAAGGAGCTGCCCAAACAGGTGATCATCTCTCCCAGCTGAGCTCGGCAGCCCATCCCTCACCATCACTCTCTGCTGCTCTCAGCCCCCTGTTTGGGGCAGGGAACCAGCTCCTTCACCTGGATGTGGAGCTCTGATTGTCCACAGCAGATTAGCTCAGATGCAGACAACAGCAGCATTGTCCTCGTGCTCGCCTGGGACAGACCCTCCCGAGCCTGTGAAAGGCCCTGCTCTCCTGTGACACCCGTCCTGCTCAAGTGCCACAGCTGAGCTTGTGCCTCCCTCCAGTCCCCTCCAGCTGTGAATGGCGTGGGGCTGGGCAGGGCTGCTGGGGACATGGGGACAAACCAGGCAGGAGCTGTGGGAGGACACAGCCAAGACCCGGATGCCACGAAGGGGCAATGCACAGGGAAGTGAAATCCCAAAGCATGCAAGGGCCATTTTGCAAGCGCAGATGACAAGCCGTGTCGATTGAGTCAGCCCCATCTGGCCAGGGACAGGTTGCCCTATGCCAGTGTGAGCAGCCCTTCAGGCAGAGATCAGAAAATGTTCCAGGGGCTGAGTAATCGCTGCTCACCCCATTCCATGGATGGGCAAACTGAGGCACGGGAAGATGAAGCGACTCTCCTGCAGTTGCAGAGCCGAGGGTGGCACCCGGGATTGCTAATGGCCCATTTAATCCAAGCAACAAAGCCAAGATGGCCCAGTGGGGATGTCCAATATTGGGTAATTGTCTCCATATGTGGGCATCCCAATTTCTGCCCTGCTTTCACCAAGATGTGGTGATGCTGCCCGGTTTTGGGGCCATCTAGAGCCAAGATCACACTGCAAAGCTCGGGGCCTGGCTGGGATCTGGCAGGAGCCCACCCTTCCCCTGCTCCTGGCTGCCTCCAAGGCACCCACACAGCAAGGAGAAAAAAAGGGGAAGAAAGGGGGTTTGAACGGCGGGCCCTGCCTCTTCTCAAGCCCATCCACCCCATCACTGCCGGCTTTGCACGTTCCGGACGTTGCTGGCACAGCCGGCAGCGCTCGGCACGGTAATTATCCACTGCCTTGCCTGGGCGGGCTGAGCCCAGTGCCCAGCCGGGGATGGATGTTTTCCTCATGACAAGATGCTCGGCAAGGCCCAAGGGCCAAGACTGAGCAGACCCCAACCAACCCAACCCAAAAAGAGCATGGGGAAAACTGCCAGGAGAGCGGGCAAGGGGGGACCTGGGCCACC
>NW_010317825.1:0-231 GCF_000700745.2 Antrostomus carolinensis
CATGGACCTTCCAGGGTGGTATTTTCCCTGCCCACAGGAGTGTCTCCCTCTGCCCTCACCTTCTTGCTGTGGTTTAGCAGAATCAGGCCCCTTTGCAGAGGTCAGAGCAACACAGAGTCAACCCAACACACCCCGGGTCACCCCGGCGCTGGGAACGGTGCTGAGAGCCTGACCCACGAGGAGCTCCAGGGCTCTGGAGCTTCTCGGTCACTGCCTGGAACACGAGCAGGG
>NW_010317825.1:360-1024 GCF_000700745.2 Antrostomus carolinensis
GGTCTCTGCCGGAAACAGGGGCGGGTTTGCCCCAGCCGTGCCTGAAGCCAACAGCTCTGTGGGCAGACACAGGCCCAGCCCTGGTGCCTCCTCCACGGGGTCTCTGCTGGGTGCTGGCCACACCAGGGAGACCAACCTGGCACGTGTGGCCCGTCCCGCTGCTCCTCAGGAAGGGGGGTGTCCTCGGGGTGCTCCGGAGCCAGGCTGCTCACTGGGTCATCCTGGCTGGGGTCGGCTGGCGGCTCCTGGCTGCCTGCAGGGAGGGGAAGGGGCAGGATTAGAGCCTGAGGAGGGTCCTGGCAGCACAGCGCTGGGCTCAGCTCTGCTCCCCTGCCAGCATGGCTTGGGGACATGCAGATGGAGGGGGACACTCCTGCCCGGCGGGGACAGACAGCGGCCCTGCCAGGCGGGCACAGACAGTGGCTGGCAGAGACGGAGAGGGACCAGCTCCGTTTGCCGATGGCCGGGAATCGACAGGAACACGACAGGTCAGGCACATCCACCCCGTGAGGGTCAGCTCGCTCACCCAGGGGTGGCAGGGGAGTCCCTGTCCCCAAAGCCCGGTGGCAGCAGGCAGAGGGATCAGCGCTGCCCAACAGCTGGATAAACACTGAGAGGTGACAGTGTCCCCTGGCAGGGCACGTGGCACAGCCACGGTAACGGA
>NW_010317826.1:0-329 GCF_000700745.2 Antrostomus carolinensis
GTGCCCACCCCAGCGATGGGCTCCGCTTCTCCCCCTCCCGTGCTGTGTCAGACGATCTGACATTTAGCTCTGCAGCTCGGTGCGTGGAGATGCAGCGATAGCTCTAATCTGCTTTTCTCCTCCGCACTCTCCCCTGAGGCAAAAGCTGCTGCTGGAGAGCAGGGGGGCTCTGGCAGCCCGGCGAGGAGAGCACAGGCAGTGCCATGCTGGGGGTCTGGAGGGTCCTGGGGGTCTGGAGGTGTCCCAGCAGCACCATGCCCTCCTCGCCATGCCTTTCCATCGGGCAGGAGCTGGCTGGCAGGGCCTGGATGGTGGGTTCAAAGCACTGG
>NW_010317826.1:363-608 GCF_000700745.2 Antrostomus carolinensis
GGCCTGGATGGTGGTTTCAAAGCACTGGGGCTCTCCTTCCTCCTCCTCCCTCCACTGTCCCGGCTCTGGCTGCCACCACCAGCGCAGGCACCACGGGGCATCGAGGCCCTGGTACCCTGTGCTGCCCAGGGAACGTCCCGAAGGCTGCAAGGACAGAGCACGGCAGTGCCCCAGGCAAAGCCAACAGCCCCCAAATCCAGACGGCCATGGCTACTGGCCACCCAGCCCACTTGCCACCTCACACC
>NW_010317827.1:0-7894 GCF_000700745.2 Antrostomus carolinensis
GGCTGCAGCGCCAGCCCCGGTCTCCGGTAGCCGCTCACCGCTCTGCCTTGTGCCCACAGCCGCAGAACGAGCACATCGAGCTGCACCGCAGGCGCTATGGGTACCGCCTGGACTACCACGAGAGGAGGAGGAAGAAGGAGGGCCGCGAGGCGCACGAGCGGTCCCGGAAGGCCAAGAAGATGATCGGGCTGAAGGCCAAGCTCTACCACAAGCAGCGGCATGCCGAGAAGATACAGATGAAGAAGACGTGAGTACCCGCCGCCCCTCACACGCCGTCCGGTCATCCTGGCGTTTGAAGGACGTCGTTACAAAAACCCACTTATTACTTGGGTCATATGTTACACTTTTATATAGCGCTCAGGTTTGTGGGAGAAAGTGGCTTTTGCCACAGCAAAGACCTTCCTGGCTTCCTCTCTTCTCAATGGATGTTAACAGTTTTGCTCCTAAAAGCATTCCTTGAGATAACTGTTAATTGGCAATAGCAGTGACTGATGTAATTGCCATAAAAATATGAATGCATTTACGTGAGGC
Organism: Antrostomus carolinensis; assembly: GCF_000700745.2. Classification (NCBI taxonomy): domain Eukaryota; kingdom Metazoa; phylum Chordata; class Aves; order Caprimulgiformes; family Caprimulgidae; genus Antrostomus; species Antrostomus carolinensis. Next base: position 532 of record NW_010317827.1, read on the forward strand.
TTTTACATCAGCTGCTGTATTAGCGTAGCAGGAGGCAGCTGGCGTGTTTTTAACAGTGCTAATAGAGAACGTACAGTAACACACACAGGCTTGCCTTCCAGGATAATTTACAATATCAAGCATATGTAAACAAAAGCATTTTTCTGAAAATTTTCTGTGTTGTTCAGAATTTGAAATCAAAGCTATTAACAGTATACTTCATTGCTAATGAACTCAGTATCTTATACACTGTGGTGGTTTTGTTTTTTCCCAAGTGTAGACACTTCTTTTTCTTTGCTACTTGTAAAAGTATTGGGTTTGTGGGTCTTGTTTTTCCCCTAAATCAATGAAATGGAACCCTTTTTACACACACATTCCTCAGAATTGTAAGCACTGCCATTAAATCTCAGAAGAGTAGTAGTGTGTTATTTTTTGTCCAACACGAATGCTGCTGTCTCTCAAAGTGCTTGGCTGCTTGTTTTAAGCCATTCAGAAATTCTTTAATAAGGTGCATGTCTTGTGTTCCTGTTTTGATAGGAACTGACAAGCTTTTGTGCACTGTGCAGTCTGTCACATATTAAGTGAAATTACTAGTTTGCCTTGACAGTTATTTAGGATTATTCCTTAAATATAAATATGTACTTGTTTAGAAGTATCTCTTTTGAAATAAAATTTTGAGCAGGCATAATAAGCCAAGTTAAAAGGCTGTATCTGTGATCTAAAAATGAGCCTTTTTTAACTCTTAATACTGATTTTCTTTCCTTGCAGCATTAAAATGCATGAAAAGAGAAATACCAAGAAAAAGAATGATGAAAAGACACCTAAAGGAGCTGTACCAGCATACCTGCTGGACAGAGAGGGCCAGTCCCGGGCTAAGGTTCTCTCTAACATGATCAAGCAGAAAAGAAAAGAAAAAGCTGTAAGTAACTGTATTAAAATTCAGATACTTACTCTTACTTGTAACAATGACCACTTTGTGTTGCTGATGCTCAGGTGACTTACAGCCTACAAGCAAAGTCTGAATACTGGTATTGTACAAAACCTGAAACCTTGAGCAATCTGGGACAAAGTAAATATAGATCTTGGTTTTCATAACTTTAAATGCTGTTTAAAATAAGTAGCTCTGAATTGTCAAAAAAATATGGTGTACCACTACTCTTTAGGGAAATTTTATTGTATGTTTTGGTTGTCCCCTTTCATTTAGCAATATGGCATGTAAGACTATTGACTTTTTTTTTTTTTTCTTCCAGGGGAAATGGGAGGTTCCTGTGCCAAAGGTCCGTGCACAGGGAGAAACAGAAGTTTTAAAAGTAATTCGTACAGGAAAGAGAAAGAAGAAGGCCTGGAAGAGAATGGTTACAAAAGTTTGTTTTGTTGGAGATGGCTTTACTAGGAAGCCTCCTAAATATGAACGATTCATTCGACCAATGGTAATGTTCTTGAATGTTAAAGAATGTTTAAGGAATAATTCTTTTGATTTACTGCTTTGGGTTCCTGTGGCAAGGAAGATTTCTTCAATGATAATGCACTTGATTACTGCTTATATAGAACATTCCTCTTTGTTTCCTTGCAGAAATCAAAACATAGAATAGCCTGAGGGCGGGGACATGCCCCTGCAGTCACAGCCTGCATTTAAATCTCTGGTCTTAATCCCTAATTCAGATGATGCCAGTAACAAAGTTCCAAGCTGTTAAATTAGCATGGGAACGTCTTCAGCAAAGGCACTTGAAATAGCTTTTGAAGTTGGAGGCTTCTTGTTCAAACTGCTGTGATTCTGTCAGCTGCAGAAGGCAACTTTGTTCTAGGACTCCAGAACTCCCTCCTTCTGGCTTGTTAAGCTTGAAGCAGAGTCATGACTATATGCAAGGGAAATGCTGTGCCTCCAACCTGACCTTTTCTTACACAGCTGTAGAACAGTGCCTGGGCTCTAGCAGCCTAGCAGTGCACAGGAAGAACTAGATTCACCAAGACAGTGAAGTATTTCCATAAATACCTGTGCCTGTTTCTGCACAGGAATCAACAGAACTATCAGGCATGCTGCCTGTTGGATCATATCTCATTACTATTTTGACAGTCATCTTGTGCAGAAGCCTTGGAAAGGGAATTTTTTTATTGACACAGAAAAGATTATGGTACTTCTTGGTAAAGTACCCTTTACGAAGCACAGGTTGCTCAGTACAATAGTGCTATAACAGATGGGTATTTAATATTTTACAATATGTGAAAGGTTTTTCAGTTTTACCAGTAAAACTGAAAAATTCCTAGTCTTAAAAACCAGTAGCACTGTTAAATGTGTTATAAATGCCTCATTTCTTCATGGAACAGAAGCCATCTGAGGTAGCACATTCTTCTTGTACTGTTACTAAAAATTGGCATCCTGAAAGTATACATGGAAAGCTTTATCATGTTATTAATCAGGCTTTTGAAGAAACCCAGCACTCTGTAGTAGACAGATATCGTTCTGTATTCTAGGTTGTTTCATTCTTCCCTATCTCAAAACATATAAAGCTGAGGACATAATGCTAAAAGTGTTAACCTAGATTAGTCATTAGGGCTTAAAGCAAGTATTAACTTGTTCTAACACTCCTTATACAACAGGGCTTACGTTTCAAGAAGGCACATGTGACGCATCCTGAACTTAAAGCTACTTTTTGCCTGCCTATCCTTGGTGTGAAAAAGAATCCTTCTTCTCCTTTGTATACGACACTGGGTGTAATTACCAAGGGTACCGTCATTGAGGTGAATGTGAGTGAGCTTGGCCTTGTGACACAAGGGGGCAAAGTTATCTGGGGTAAGTAGTTAAACTAGCTCTACTGCAGAACTACTTTAAAAGTTTTAAGTCTTCACTGCCTCATGTAGTATTAAGACCACTTCCTATGAACTGTCATAATTGATCCACTGTTAAATGTTAGGTTTTGGCTGTAGCAGAAGCTGGGTAGCTCTGTAAATGCAAGTTTTAATCTCGGGCTTTCGATTCATACTTTCAAATTAGGTGAAGTTCAGAACAAAGACAACTTGCTTACCGCATCTCACATTAAGCAGTGCTGCAAGTCTATGGAGACCTAACCATGTGAACTATGAACAAACATGTTTTCAGTGAAAGCTCTGAGCAGAAGCATCTTCATAGGATCAGTCTTCTTTTAAGAGAAAGGTTGACTTGGACTATGCAGAACCTATTAATTTTATTTTTTGTAATCTACCCAAAATTCTGAATGATCCATTTAAAAAAAACAGCCTGAGTAAAATATTTTGAGAACCTAAGTTTGCAGCTTAGCAGAAGGTAGATTTAGATTTCAAAATGCATTTCAGTTTTGTAACAGGAGTTTCCGACTTTTAAATAGAACTGTGGATTGAACTTGCAAACATAGAAAAAAATCTAACTTATTACATTAACTACTTGAAGCTTTTGTAGACATTTAACTCCCTTTTCTTTTTAGGGAAATATGCACAAGTAACAAACAATCCAGAAAATGATGGCTGCATTAATGCAGTTCTACTTGTTTAAGTTGTGTTTGATCCTAAGCATTGGACATGGACTCCTGCAAAATCAGTGCAGTTTCAACAAGTTTGCAAGATTTCTGGAACCTTCAACTACTCAAGAACATTGAGCCCACGTGCTGCTGAGGAACTTAAACATGGCAGAAATGACTGCTGGGGATTTTATATTTATTTTGTTTGCTCAGCTGAACACTGTCCAAATAAAATTATTCCATTTTCACATTTTCCTAATGTGGTGTGGATTTGATGTCAACCTTCTTAGTGTTTGTACAGTAGCGTTTTCCTGGCTGAGGTATATTGTATCAATACTTAATTCAGGTCACATTCCTAGTGCTGGGAAATACAGCCGCTGTCTCCTGTGATGGCTTACAGTAATAGCTGAGGTACAGAGGAACATACTAACTTGTATTCTGCTTCTGGGAAAGCAGAAGAAGCGGAATAATGGAGCTATAATCTTAATGCACACTGACATCAGAAATTCAACGCTGAGTTTGGTACTTGCTCCTACAGAAGCATGGGCTTGAAAACACATTAGAAGCATAGGGATGCAGGGGGGAAAGCAGCTGTTACGCTCACTCCACCCCCACCCATTACCTCATGTCTTTCTCCCCTTTGTCTCCATGTCTGCATTAATGGAAAGAATAGGGGCTGGAGAGTGTAGCACAGTGGTTCTCTGCAAGAGGAGAACAGTTTCACAAGTTTAAATTTGTGAAGTTGTAAAGGTTTTAAGATGTGAAATTAGAGAATGATATGACAGCCCTGATACTACAACTACTTGTATCTATTTTGGTGGATTTAATAAACATCCAAGAAAAACTAAATGTCACAAGCATCTGATCAATACATACTTAGCTTGCATCCTTAAAATACAAGAAACAAAAGCTGCTTCTGAACTGGAAGCTTTCAGTGATGCAGTATGTAACTGCATCAGTAATCTTCCAGTCGAGAATTTTGTGGTAAACAAACAAGCACAATCTGTCACTAGAAATAAACATACTCACTGTTTTATATTCCTACTCTTAAACAGTACTTCACTTCAAGCCAAGGAGCTTTTAACACAAATTCCAAGCCAAATCCTTATAAGCTTTTTCCAGTTTAAAAGGGCACTCAACCCTCAACAATGTAGGAAGGAAAACTCAAAGACATTTCAGAAGCCAGAACGTGAATAGGTTTGCAGTGGGGCTTTGTGTGTTAACAAAAGTTGAAGGCTAGAGGTGGTCACACATGCAATAAGCAGGTCGAGCAGCAGATCACAGAATCACACAGTAGTTAAGGTTGTAAGGTGCCTCTTGAGATTGTGTAGTGCGAGCCGCCTGCTTAAAGCGGAGTCAATAGACCAGGTGTCCGAGGGCCATGTCAAGTCAGGTTTTGAGAAGCCAAGGATGGAGACTCCACCTCTCTGAGCAACCTGTGCCAGTGTTTGACTACTTCTGCAGTTTAAAATGCAGTTTTATGTTTAAATAGAATTTCCTATATTCCAGTTTGTGTCCACTGCCTCTTGTGCTGTCACTGGGCTCCACTGAGAAGAGTCTTGTTAGATCTTCTTTATACCCACCCCACTAAGTATTGTACATAAGAGAAGATCCTCCTGAGCTTTCTCTTCCCTAGGCTGAACAATTGCAGCTCCCAGCCTCTTGTATGACAGATGCTCCAATCCCTTAATCATCTTAATGACCAGATCATGTTCCAGATCTGGAACTCTGGCCAGGAAGTCAAGCTAGCTGCTTTTGTAACAGCTTCCTAATTTCTCTTACAGTATCTGACAGAGGCAGTACTTTATACCAAGTTCTCTTAACAGGCTATTTCGTTAGTTGAACACAGTGAATCCTAGTCTAGGATTCACAACTTACCATGATTGTTTTACTTCTTTGTGTAGTTTCACATCACTTGTCACTAAGAGAGTCACAAGCCAGTAAGTCATTTACTTGGAGAGAAGACATTTTGTCAAAATAGAGAAGCCTCTATGTAAGTTCTTGTTGCTTTGCCCTTTACTGCACATTAACAAATAACACAATACTTAAATTTTCTACAGCTGTCTCAAGAATATTACTACATTTTTTGCTATAAATACATACTGATTAACACAACTGTTGCATTTAAGACATTTTAATGTACCACACTGTGTGTTACAGCATCTGTAGTTGGCTTGTCTATAGCAAACTATGTTACTAACTGCTAAGTTTATACCAACTATGCAAGATGATGTAAACAGCAGAAGACATGCTGTACCATTCAGAACACCCTATTCTAGAGCTTTTTTTGTAAGTCTGATACATAAGCTAAGTACAGGAAATTGTTTTAATTGATAAAAAGTTTTTCAATTAATAATCTTCAGGCTTTTAAAGCTCCTTGGTAGCATACAAGATTGTAAAATTAAGCTAGTTCTAGTGAACTGAACCACTTTAAAACATGTCTCCTGTATAGCAGAAAGGACTCAAATACTAAAAACCAAAAAAAATTAATCACAAAATATAAGTTTAATTACTACTTCAAAACATTTCAAAAGCAGCCAAGACAGTACTAAAAAAAACACTGTAACAAGACTTAAGTACAATACTCTAGAATAGCAACACATCTTTCATAAGTATTACTAGTTTAGAAAACATCTAACACCACATTTGTGAAAATAAATTTACAAGTATATCCCCTTGGAAATAGAATTTTAGAGTGCTCACTTAAAGCAGAGAAGCTGATACTTAGGCCTATTTGTTGCTATGTTTAACTTAGTAGTGTTGATGACATTGTAAACGATTACAATTTGATTACTGACATCTACAAATGAAATGGTATTAAAAAAAAAAAAAAAGCAACAAACCAAGGTCAGACATGATTTCAAATTAAGTTCACAGCACTTTTGAAATAAAACATGTATACATTTTCACGTAAAGGGCTATGAGACATGAGAACTGCAAGAATTCTGCATGAAATGAAAATAGACCAAAAGAGAATGTGGGAGTAGCAAAGCAAATCCTGTTAACAAGAAGTAGAAGAGAAGCATTTGAACAAATGTTGGATTCAGTTATTCCACAAATACAAAACTATTTACCATTTAAGTGCAAGGCTGAAGTTACAGATTAATGTTCTTTAAACTCTATTCCTAGACTAAATAAAGCTCAAAAATAATACTGCTTGCTCTCACCGTACACATGTAGTTCCACAGCATGTTGGAATAGCATTTGGTACAAACTTGTATAAAGTTGATGTTTTAATCATTGGTTGCTGGTGCAGTAAGATCTTAAAAAATTCTTTAAGATTTGATGGTAATAATAGACAGTTAACAGACCAGAGGGGGGGAAAAAAAAACCCAACAACAAACAAACCCACACCACAACATGCAAGCCTAAAAAATGCTGGTTTTCCCAAGGTAGAACACTTCAGTCAATACAGTTGTCAGATATGTTCCCTTGCATTCGTGTAGCAGAAGGTACAGACTACTAAACTACTGTTCCAATGGAACAATCAGCAATAAAAACTGTTACTTAAAGTCAGTATTTTGATTTTGCTACTCCATATTTACTACAAGATGGCTGATGCCAAAGAAGTTGTTACGGAAATAAACTGTGCCCGTTAGTTCAAAGTACTGCTGTGATCACAATTGGAACAACGTCCAGTTTTCAAGACTGTACCAGTGTATTGGGTTTGTGTGGCCAGGTTTTGGTAGCGGGGGGGCAGGGCAGGGAGGTGGCTTCTGTGAGAAGCTGCCAGAAGCTTCCCCCTTGTCCGACACAGCCAATAACAGCTGGCCAAGGCCGAGCCAATTAGTAACACCTCTCTGATAACATAATTAAGAAAAAAATGCTGCACATTTTGCAGCTGGAGAGAGGAGAGTGAGAAGATGTGATAGAAACAACCGGAAAAGAAAGAAAAAAAGCTGCACACTTTGCAG
>NW_010317828.1:0-6326 GCF_000700745.2 Antrostomus carolinensis
AGCTCACCGGCAAGCTGAGCCGCTGCGAGAGCGCCGACGGCAAGTCCGCCACGGGGACGTGGAAGAAGGAGCTGGGCAAGGGCAAGGACACGATGGGTGACCTGCCGCGGGACCCGGCGCAGGTCATCGACCAGCTGAGCCGCACCATGCAGACGCTGAAGGACCGGCTGGAGAGCCTGGAGGTAGGGCCAGGGCGCGGGTAAGGCAGCTCCCTGCCCACCCGCCTGGGGACTTGGAGTGACCCAGCTGGCACCAGGGCTCTGGGCTTCTGGGTGGGTGCAGCTGGTGCTGTGCTTAGTCCTTGTGCAGGTAAATCCGGACCGGCCAAGCCCTGGGAGTGAGTTGCTTGGTTGGCTTGTCTTGTTTTCTTGGTTATATATATGCTTGCTTTAATGGTAAAAATCTGAAGGGATCCTCTGTGAATGTGTTCTCCCACTGCGTGGGGGGAGATTATGGTTCTCCTGCTTGTCACCGGCTTAGTTTCTGTATTAACATGTCTAAAGCTCTCTGGGAATGTGAATTCATGGGGTTTGAGGTATAACCCTGACATTTTGGGCAATGAAACCTTGGCATATGGTGCTGAATAGGGCAGTGGTAATGAGGAGATTGTGTTGGGTGTGTTGTGAAGATAAGATGATGTATTTAGTGCTGACATAGAATAAAAAGAACCTGATTCTCTATGCTTGTGAATAAAAAGGGGATTTGGTCCAAGCCCACCGATAAGTGATTTCCATGAGCCTTTGGACAGTGCCCATGGTTGAGTGGCACTCATGGAAATATTTTACAGAGAGTATTCCCCCAGGAATCATGCTGTATGTTGTTTTGCTTTCAACACCCTGAGTGCTACATGCGTCCTCCTGCTGTCCTCCAGACACTTAGTGGTGATGTGAGGATGGGGAGTAACTTCCTAAAAGTCATTCTCTGAGGTCTGAACACTCTGGACTGCTTTTCAAGTACAATTCTGAATGAGAGTGTGAGGTTGGCTTTTTTTTTTTTTTTTTTAGTTTAAATAAAAATGGTTTCAATGGCTAATACTTACAGTTGATCTAAAGAACATCTGACTTCCTTAATCAAAACTGAGGCAACTTTCATTTGGTAAATTTGCTTTCAAGGTAGCTTAATTTTTTATTTAAAAAGAAATAATAGGTTTTTCTGTTTACTTACATGGGCAATGTCACTTGCAGTAAGTAAAGCAAAAATTGACTCGTGCCACATGTACCATACGAATGGAAGTGCATCAGACCTGGCTCCCTACACTGATCTTATAAAACTTAAATGTATGACGACTCCTTCATATGAAATGCTGGAAGCCTCCAACAAAAGTGTCTTTTTGTTTCAGGACCTGTTTAGCTACAGTGCTGATAAAAGCACTGAACATGACAAGTGCTAAAAAGCAATGCCTTTTTTCCACTTGCTGGAGATCTCGGTGATCTTGCTTTCTTCCTTTTGAATCAGGAGCATATCTGCATTTCAGTTTTTGTTTTATAAATGACAGGGTTTGGTTTTTTTTTTCTATTTTCCCCTAAAGCACCAACTCCGAGCCAACGTGTCATATGCAGCACTGCCTAATGACCTTCGAGAGATGCTTCAACGGAGGCTTGGAGACCTGGAACGCCAACTCCTGAGCAAAGTGGCCGAGCTTGAGGATGAAAAGTCTTTGCTTCATAATGAGACGTCAGCCCATCGGCAGAAGACAGAGACAGCCTTGAATGCATTGCTAGAAAGAGTGGCTGAATTAGAAAAAGGTAATCTGTACAGAATCTAAACGCTTCCCCGTGCTGATTGATTTTGTTTACTCCCTCTTTCTAGTGCAGTAGTCTAAATGTGGGCCTTGAGGGAAAGATAGTTAAGATGCTGGACGAATACTTGGATTCCCTTTTTCCTTTTGTCACAGGCTTCCTGCTTGACAGGTCTCTGCATGGCTTTGTCTTCCTGTCTCTTAATTTGGCATGTGTGGGTGGGTGGTTAGGATGAAACTTAGTGTTTGTGGAATGAAAGGACCTATAAGGAGGCAAGTGGAAATAGGAAGAAGTGTGACATTGGCGTCAAGTGGATACCTAGGTACTGTCAAGTACACATCTACATAGAGCTACCTTTCTTTATTTGGACTGAAAATCATATGGGCTAAATTTAATAAGCATAACTGCCTTTGGGCTAATGAATGGCCTTTTATACCAGAACCATTTCCTGCTGCTTTGGAAGTGTTGCTGGTGCTCTTTCCTTTTGTTGCTGGTTATGGCTTTGGGTAATTGCAGAATTATTTGAATTGTGCCCAAAGCATATAGTCTGATTCAGAGTTTACAGCAGATTACACATGGTGCCACTGGGGGACACTCTCTTAATCCTAGTCATTTATTCAGATACCTAGATTAATTATTACTGAGATGTCTATGCTTGAGTAGAGTCTGCTTATTTGAGTTACAAATGCCCATGGAAATGACCTAAAGAACAGAAATGTCTTTCTGTATTGACTATATACACCTACAGAGTCAACTGTGTAGGACTAGAGTGCCGGTAAATATCACTGCCCAGTCTTTAAATTATTTTCCAAGGTGAATAGGCTCTTTGCTTAAAAGCAGCTTGATGGACCTGCTTTCAAAATGGTGCAAGCATACATATCTCATGAATTTTAAAATGTAGCCTAATGGATCCATTTGTGTGTAATATTGTATCTATATTTTTCATTTAAAAAGTGTGAAGGAGCGGAAAAGGGAAGGAAAAAGAAGAGATCTTCTATTGGCTCTGTTGTGTAGTATTTCCTGAGAGCCAAGACAAAGGCTAAACTGCAGTTAAAGTTCTGGAGAATTAGTGGCCCATTAATGTCTTATACGGCAAGAATTGCTAGTCCTTGTCTCTGAAAAATGTGACTCATTTCAGCAGATCATCAGAAGGAGAAAGGGAGTGGTGGGAGAACAAGAATGTGTAATTTAGTTAGGGTAAAAATAGCCTGTTCCCACCTTTATTTTTTGTGTGGGGAGAGAGGGCTGTCTTAAGGCTTCAGGGAAGTGAAGAATTTGGGCCAGGAACCAAGACACAGGCTTTTTTTTGATTGCGTAATTTGCTCAGCTGTTCTGTGCCTTTGGTGCCTCTGTCAAATCAAAGTGAGGGTAATAATGATCTAAGAACTTAATGATTTTGTAGATTAAATGCAGACAATACATGAAGTGATCTGATCTCTTTTGAAAATAATATTTCTCTTGTGCTTTTATTTTAAATGCCATATTGTTTAGCCTCTCTTCCTGACAACTAACTAGAGTGTCATAATTCAGATCCTTTAGGAAAAGGATTCTCTTACCCTGTGCATGTGCCCATTGCCCAGAACAGAAGGAACTTGTTATCATTTGGAGTTGTGAATGTTTTAAAGTCACAAGAACAAACTGAAAAATATAAAAAAGATGAATACTGTTTGTTCTTTTCCAACCCATTAGTGCTTCCTTAAGGTCTTTCACAGAGTGACTAATGCTCTTAATGGAGTCTATTTCCTTGTTATATGTAAGGTTAGTTGTACCAGCCTACTGGAGGTTGCTCAAAATTAGCCCTTAGACCCTATTGTTTTTTTGTTTTGTTTTGTTTTTTCTTAGAATATTTCAGTTTTTGGTCTATAAGTTCATCGAGATAGATGCAAGCATCAGACAAGCTTTTTCTTCTTCCACCCCCTCATTCTGTGATAAATGCAGTCAAAACACTTCAGTTGCTTCTGAGAATGGGAACTGAGAGAATGCCAATGGTTTAAAAATTGCATATGAGAATAGTGGCAACCTTTTGTGATAACAGCTCTTCATTGGAGTGTGAAGTTTGGCAAGGGGATTGAATTTGTTTCAGGAATGTGAGTAATGGAAATTAGCAAGAAGAACAAATTGTTAAAAAGTTGAGGGTGACACTCTACTACAGAACTGTGGGGTTTTATTTTGTAGCACAATGTGGGATTTCTCTCTTCTTAATTCTAGAAAATTACTCATGAGCAACTACATCAGAAATATACATAAACTGTGTAATACAGAGTATTGCAACTTGACAAAGTTTTGGTTTTAAGAGTTTTCAATTTCATAAACATCTCTGGAATATCTCACTGGTTTTTATCACATCTTTTAGAAAAAGATAAATAATAATTTCTGCTTTTATATTAAAACAAATATCTAATGTTTTCATAGTTAATAACTTTATATTGCATTTTTCTTCAGGTCACTTTGAATCTCAGCTTTGTTTTTGTTCAGATCTCTTGATTTGTCTATGAGACAGAAATCAGTTCTACTGAATTTAACTCTGCTTTCTGGAATATGTCGGCTTTTTCTTATTCCAAATTGGCCCCCCAAAATGAGAGCATCAACTTGTTTCTCAGCCTGCTACCTGTAAAATGGGGATGTTGCTGCTAGCTCCTTGTGTAGCAGTAAAGAAATACTGGTCTTGAAGCACAGTGATGCTTTAATAGTGAGCATACCAGAGACTCCATGTTTAGTAGTGGTAAATATCTTTTAAAACAGTTTGAATTGTTTGAAATAGGCAGGCCTTCAGCCATGAGCTAAGCAATGAAGAGAGAAAACATGTGACAGCCTCTCATTAGTTGTCTGCCATCTATTCTTTTACTCTAAATGAGCAGGAAAAAAAAACCCCTAAGTAATTAGCATGATGTATATAAAATCTGGTTGTATTTTTCTGTGCTGCAAAATCAACATTTGGTAATACGACTTCAATATATTTTTTTGTGTACCTCTCTAAAGTGATTAAAATTTCAAAGATTCTCAATATCAATATTTTTTTCTTAACCTGAATTACAAATACATTGTTTTGTTTAATGTCAAATGTTTTTCTTCCTCAATGTGATTCTAGGTAGCAGTGCATTTAAGTCACCTGATGAATTCAAAGTCTCCCTTCCTCTTCGCACAAACTACTTATATGGGAAGATCAAGAAGACTCTGCCAGAGCTGTATGCTTTTACTGTATGCTTGTGGTTGAGATCAAGTGCTTCTCCTGGAATTGGCACTCCATTCTCATATGCTGTTCCTGGGCAGGCTAATGAAATTGTCCTTATAGAATGGGGGAATAATCCAATTGAACTGCTAATTAATGATAAGGTGAGAACTGACTAACTCTTCTTTATTGTCTGCATAATCAGAATAAGGCCCGAACCCTTGGTACCTCTCTAGTAACTCTTTCATTCTCTCTGAGAGAAGCCAGCTCTGGGCCTTTGAGATAGTAGTGTCTACTTGTCTGTTGTCCATCTGTTTGTTGCAAGTTCATAAAAAGTACTCGAAACACAGTCAAATGGCACACATATTTGTGTGCTGAGACAAAGCAGCGTGGCATCTAGATGTGCACGCACTTACGCGTCTTCTGAATTTACAAGCAGATCTTGGCTTCTTGTTTTTTTGTTTTATGAGATAGAAACACATATTTGAAGTCACACTACTGCAAAACCTGTAATTGTGGCTGGTTTTGTTATGCTTAGTGTCTGAACATCAATTTAAATACACTTTTTCAGACTTTAGATACAGAAAGCAACAATTGTCTCACACTACTTCATACCACTGGTGGTTTCTGACAAGCTTCAGAATGAGGCTTCAGGAAAACGAGACCAGTTGAAACTTGGCATCAAAACAGATTATATATACTTCCTTTCTCCCCACCTTCAATTAGGTTTCCTAGTAACTTGCTGCTCTCTGAGAGATCACGTGTTTACAGATCTACAGCACAACTCAGGTGGTTCAGTCACGTGTCTAGTTAAGGATTTTTAACAGTCCTGTCATCCTCCCAAATCAATAAAAGTGAAAAGCCGATTATTTTTAATGGTTCTGGAAGAGAAGGAAACTTGAATCTGCTTATCTTTAGCAATAACTTTTTCTTTTCAATATTATGTCAGTACTATTAATGTCCTGTGAGGCTTTTCTTTCTCCCACAGCTGCTCCATAGCTCACTGCAGTTGTGTCTTTATGTTGACTTGAGTAAGTTTTCAGATCAAATTCCTAATAAAGTATAATTCCTCCTTATTTGGAGACTATGTAACAGTTCCCACAAGTTTTACTGGAAGCAGGCAGATCCTTTTGTCAGAGTTGTTACTGCAAATGGTGCAGACAAACCACAGGCTTGTAAGAGAAACTTACCATGAGCACTGGATGGAAAGTTAGGACTAAGCACTGAGATTTAAACAACAAATGCCACAGATTAGTATACAGGATCAGTGGATTGATAGCAGCTTAGGCTGGTACTTGTGTCACTTGATTCTGGGTAACACAAAGGCTTGCATCTAGAATAAAAAGCATGGCTGTACTCCTGAATGCAGGAGACCTGCGACAAAGTAGAAAGATCATAGAATCATAGAATAGATTGGG
>NW_010317829.1:0-2398 GCF_000700745.2 Antrostomus carolinensis
TTTAAAAATATTGGAGCATTTCCTACAGCGGGGGCGGGGGGGATGCTGGTGCAGCCCTCCCCAGCTCCCTGCACCTCTCCTTGGCTGGCAGAGGGTCTGTCCCTCCCAGTTCCTCTACTGGGTGCTGGGCTCTGCCCTAGTGCAGCACCCACTGGGTGCTGGGACCCCTTGATTCTGGGGTGTCCACCCCCCCCTGGGGAACCAGCCCTACCTAACCGAGTAATTGCTTTGATTTCCTGGATCCCACCATGTGGATCAAACCTTTCTTGGCATCGTTAAGCTAATCAGGGTTGTGGCTGGGGTGCAGGGACCGACTGGCGTTTTTTGTTGCTGGGATGCAGTGACCGACTGGCTTGGATGCTCTGAGCTCTCCCGGGACAGGACGAGGGGACAAGGACACCGGTGACCTGATGCATCTTAATGAGGCCACTGTCCCCGCGGCCACTCTCGGTGCCTGCAGATGACCATGTGTGGAGATGAGCCATGGCAGCCCCTGGGTGTTGAGCTTCATACTGGAGACCTTCAGCCTAATTAGCCCAATTAGCCCAGCCAAGGAGTGAGTGCTGTTCTGGTCCAGTGTGCTTCAGCCCGCAATGGGACCATCAGCCGCCGGTCAGGGCAACTGGATGTCACCGGGAGGAGGATGTCACTGGGAGGAGGATGTCACCAGGAGATGAGTGGTGGCCAGTCTAGGAGAGGAGATGTGATGCTTGCTGCAGCTCCCAGTGTGGGGGGCTTGGCTTTGGGGTGCTGCCTGGGGGTCTTCTCGCTGTCTGAGATGATGGAAATGGGTTTTTCTGCGCTGGCTGCTCACTTATGGAGGTGAGGGCAGGTGGAGGGATGGGTTCTGGACAAAGTGCACTTGCTTGGATGGATTTGGAGGTGTCTGGGGAGCTGCTCTGGTTTTGGGAGATGCTCTGCAGGGCTCCTTGGGGTGCAACCCCCTCCCTGTCCATGTTGTGTGGCCCTGGTGCCTCAGTTTCCCCTGAATCTTGAGCTGTGATGGTGGAGGGTCCAACAACAAGGATTTTCCAACCTCTCATCAAGTCTGGGCAGATCTGCCCAAGGATGGTGCCTCCTCTGAAGCCCCTTCCCTGTGGCTGTCAGCCCCTCCATGGGGACAAGGACCTGGCTTGGGGCAGGACAGCGCCACACACCCTCCTGTGCTGGGTCCTGGCTCATGCCCTGCTCGTAACTCAGTGCCAGCACATCCCTGCCCCTTGGCAGAGACACGTTAATGGCATCTGTAATTAACAGAATAAATCCTCTTCACCTTCTCACTAGGTGCTGCAATTTGGCTAATTGAGTTGGCAGAGGTGGGTGATTCCCCCCGCCTCCCCCAGCACCTTGAAGTCCCCACTGGGACATCTGGTTCTGTGTTTATGGTGGCAATGGGGCAACTGATGGAGATGGCTGCTGGAGCTTTCTGGTGTGTTTTTTGGGGAAGGAACAGCTTGGGTGTGACTTTTCAAGCACCCCCTTGGTGCCAGGGCAGCCTCTGACCCCATGAGGATGGGGATGTGGAGAGGGGGTCACTAACATCCAGCTGAGTCTTTTCCCAAGGACTTTCCCATTTCTGTTTATTTTTTACTGTATTTTCAGCTGTCTACAGAGTGCTAATGTCCCATCGATTTTCCTCAGCCAGCCATCAGCCTGTTTTCCTTTGATTAGAACAATATCAAACTAAAGCGCCTCATCCCTGTGTTGGGTTATTTTATTTATTAACCAAACTTTTCATTTAGTATCTCACCTGGGCTCCTCTCTGGGGAGCTGCTGCTCAAAGTACTGGGTTCTAAACAGCATTTCTTCCTGTAAAGGGACCATCTCCTGCCTTTTTTCCCCATGGGATGGCTGGGCTGTCCTGCTTGGGCTGGATCAGGGATGGGAATTGGGACCTGGCTGGGGCAGGATGTGTGTGGGGAGGGGGGTAGGAGGTGTTCACATGGGGTTGGTTA
This sequence comes from Antrostomus carolinensis, assembly GCF_000700745.2. Lineage (NCBI taxonomy): Eukaryota > Metazoa > Chordata > Aves > Caprimulgiformes > Caprimulgidae > Antrostomus > Antrostomus carolinensis. Next base: position 1,956 of record NW_010317829.1, read on the forward strand.
CACGTTGCTGCAGGGTCTCATCTCTGCCCACCCATGTGTTCCACCAAATGTTTTAGTTATTGCTGCATAATTAGTGACATCCCAGAGTTTTTGGTGTGTGGGATGAGGATGCTACAGGTCAGTCCCGCAGGGAGATGGGGGCAGCTCTGGGACCTTGTGGTGGGGCAGGGTGGGAGGACAGTGCCTTGGTCAAACCGTCTGCTCAGAACCACGGCTGCAAATGGGGTCCCCATACCTGGGCTTGGTGGTGGGGGGGATGTAGTGGGACACCCTGTCATGGGACGGAGGGGTGGGAGATGCTTGTGGTGGGATGGGGGTGAGGCAGCAATTGCACCCCAGTCTGCAGGAGGAAGAAGAAAAATTTAAAATATTAAGGAAGGAAATAGGAGGAATGAGCATTTGGGTGTCTGCAGTGGTGGAAACGGGGGGGCTAGAAGAGTGGG
>NW_010317829.1:2436-3448 GCF_000700745.2 Antrostomus carolinensis
GGGGCTAAAGGAGGTGCTGCAGGTGAAGCCCTCCTGCCCAGCCCACAGCACTGCTCGCTGCTCAGCCACCCTTTTCCTTTCCCTGGAGCTGGATGGAGGGTGCTGAGCCTTCCTGGGATGGGGATGTGGCGTGGGTGGGTGGTGGGTGCTGCAAATCCAGCCTTGAGGGGGGGTTTCAAAGCTCACAGGATAGAAAGAGAGTAGGGGGTTTGGGGTGCTGATGTGGGGTTTGGGGTGCTGATGTGGGGTTTGGGGTGCTGATGTGGGGTTGGGGTGTGGGGAGAAGGGAAGGAAGGAGTTGGGATGAGTGGATGCACCACATGTCCTTCCAGCTGCTGGTACCATCCATGAATCCATCCTGCACCTCAGCTGTTGGCCAAGAATTCATCTCATGCAACTAAACTTGGGGGTTTTTGCTTTTTTTGGGATGTGGGTTCAAACTCACTGGTTCTGTGCACTGAGTCTGCCAGGTCTCAGCAGTGTGGTGACACTGTGGTGTCCCTGCCTGCTTGCCCTCAGAGCTGGAGAAGGGCAGGGGGTGGGTGGGTGCCTGCTGTATCTTGCAGAGTTTTTAGAGAGTCTATGAAAATAAAAGCAGGAGAATGGACTTTGAACAGCTTTCCAGAAAAAAAGGAAATTTGATTTTTTCCTTGTTGTTTTGGACCATTTGCAAAGCAAAGGCGGCTTTGCAGCCGGTGCTGCTGGAGACGGAGGGGAAATATTAAAAGCAGTAAATAAGCTGTTGAGGAAAAGCATCTGCAGGCTTCTGTGACTCTGGTTTCCCAACGTGCTGTCCCCAAGTGCCAGCTGCTTTTATACCGAATAGAAATTATTGACCTGGTTAAAAGAGGTTTTAACCCCTGGGAGCACTGGGCGGCACTGGGATGCTGCTGGAGAGCTTGAGAGGAGCTTGCTGGTCTGTACCCCACCCTCAGGGATGGATGGATGGATGGGTGGATGCCCAAGCCAGCACTGACCAGGGATGGTTGAGCCCAACTTGGGGACTGGTAAA
>NW_010317829.1:3469-4891 GCF_000700745.2 Antrostomus carolinensis
ATGGGTTTTTGGGCTCAATTCGCCATATCCCTGTCTCTACCTGGCCAAAGGTGACCAGCTGGGTCCAGTTTGCTCCTCTGAGCTGTGACATGGACACCCTGGGCATGGGGCTCCTTTTTAATTCCCTCCACAGTGGTTTCTGCTGGTGCCTTTAACCTCCTGTTCCCTGGATTTAGTAGCAAAGGGTTTGGCTGAGCTGGGCAGGTTGATTTACCCATGTCAGCCTCATCACCACCTTTCAACCTTGGTGTGAAACCTTCCCACCTCGCTTTTTCCAGCTCTCCCAGTGCAACGGGAAGGCATCGACCTGGATTTTGCATTGCCCTGAGACGTGTTCCTGCTCTACCCTGACCTTCCTCCTCACTCCTCTTCCTCCCGCTCTTATTTTTTTTCCCCCAATCCTTCCCTCTCTTATTTTTTTTCCCCCAATCCCCCCTCCCTTAATTTTTTCCCGAATCCCTGCCACTCTTATTTTTTCCCCCAATCCCTCCAGCTCTTATTTCTCCCCAGGACCGGGAAGCAGATGCTGGGCATGGTGGGGACCGTGTGGCCTCATCACCAGCTGGTTTTGCCACATGAGGGCTCTTTGGCAGCACAAGCAGCTCCATGTTCTCTGCCATGAAAAGCCACAGATAACCGGATTGAGCTGCCGTCGTGCTGGCACGTGCTCCATCCCAGGAGGATTGTCCCACCCGCCTGCGTCGCTCCCGCATCCGTCACCGTGGAGAGGTGGTACCCGGAGGGCAACAGGCTGCAGGATGTGGTGGAAACCAAGGGTTTCCCCATCTTTATCCACTGTAAAATGGGGTTGGTTTGGAAAACTTGACCTTTCCCATGATTTCTGCAGCCAGGGCTGTGGTGATGCCGCTGCCACGTCCTGGGGCTGCTGAACTTGTGCCAAGGGAGCAGCTCTGTGTCCCCAAAAGCAGCTCACGGGGCTGTCTGGGTCCATGGGCATGTGGGGTGGGTGACCTTCAGCAGGGCCACAGGGACCTGATGGTGATAAAAGAGCCAGGGAGGGAAAAATGAGCTTTTTTCCAACCCCTTTTTTCCCTTTTTTTTTAAAAAAAATAAAATTATGATCTTATAAAGTCACAAACTGATCCTGCCCCATGGACTGAGATGATTGATATCTGATATTATCAATTTCCATACATTTCAAAAAAGTACTTACTGCAGTGAGATTACAGCCTGTTTTGTTTTGTTTTGTTTTTTTTCCCCCTATAGAGTCAAAGAGACAACCCTGATTATGTTAATTAAGTGCTGGTTAATTATTAAAGCACTTGGGTTGTGGGTTAGTGGCCTCCTGACTGGAGAGCTTCAGGGTATGTTTATATATAATGGAATTATATATATTTTATGTATAAAATATATTATAATTATTACAGATGTTATTATAGAATATGTATTATTATATAATAG
>NW_010317830.1:0-12759 GCF_000700745.2 Antrostomus carolinensis
CAAGTCCTTCTCCTCAGGGCTGCTCTTCATCAATTCTCTGCCCAGCTACCATGTTGGCTGTGCTCTGCAGGGGATGGTAACACATGTGCTGTCACAGGCTCTGCGGATGTTTGTCTGGAGGTGTAGCATACGAGCAAATACAGCAGGTGATCTCCTACAGCAGCTGGAGCACACAACATTTAGAACAAAATCATACAAACTGATGAGGTGGCCTGTACAATGTACCTGGACTGATGAAATACCCAGCTGTGTTTCATCAAGCTGTGACAGCAGCGCTGCTGAACTAAATGCTGAACGAACTCGTGATGCCTCCTCTGTGCCTCAGTTTTCCCATCTACAGAAAACAAAGCAGGGCTAACACTACCCTTCTCCTCTGTAAAGTGCTTTGAGATCTGCTGATGAATAATATTATTAAAAAAAAAAAAAAAAACTGTACGTAGGCAAAAAGCACACGCTGGGCTCCGACTCCCATCAAGCCTGGCTAGGTGGTCCCCCATCTTTCATTTGAACTGGGCATGGAGCGATTTCCTCCTCCAAAACCCCAGGCACAGTGTCCAACCCTAGCAGCAGTGTAGGCAGGAGAAGGGCAGGACCCACATCACTAGCACTACAAAGACCAGGAGTGAACACAGAGCTATAAAACAAGCAGGTCACAGAGGAAACTGGAACCAGTAAGCAGCTGGGAGGGTGACAGCTCAGCAGCCTGACGGAGCAGGTGTTTGCTCCCCAAACACCACAGAGCAGTGGTGGTGCAGCCAGGAGAAAAGCCACGCTGCTTTGCTCTTCCAGGAGCAACTGCTTTTTGTGGAAAAAACTGACCTCAGCACACAGGGTGATGTGGCTGAGCCCGCTCCATGCATGCGGTTTCCCCACATTGTTTGTCTCCAGACTTGTTTTCTACATCGAAGTGGTTTTTAATTGACTTCCGCTAAGATCTGCTTCCAGAACAGCTCATCAGAGAGGAGCACAGAGCGTGATGCTTGGAGAGGATGCCCAGGCCTGGGTGCAGCCCTTGAGGAGGGGCAGAGGAAGGCTGAGACTAATTTTAATTGCTGATGAGATCCGGGTTTAATTCCTGGCTCTCTAAACTTTCCACTTTCCGTAACACTTTGGCCAAGTCATTTCAATTCAGAACCACTTGGCAGTGAGCTGCCAAACCCCCCATGTCATTTGGGAATTAGACACTTCAATACATCTGTGGATCTGGGACGTGATTTAGGCTGTCAGTTATCCAGCCTTCATAACCACGCTTTTCCTCTCTCTCCCCCACGATTTCCACCTTCCGTCTTCTGCTGTGTGACCCTCAAGGCAGAGGTACCTTTTTTAGGTGCTTAATAAAATGGGACCTAGGCTTTTAGAGAGCTCTCTGCTTTCCAGGTTTCCTAATATCTTTTTTTTCCACATGAAAGTCCTAAGAATTGGGTGGTGTTGCTCTCTGCTGCTTCAGCAGCTGCTGTGTTTCACCCAGGAAACAGCTGTTAAGCAGTTGGTATATTTTTGTCATGGATCATTTGACAAAAGTGCCAAGATAAGAATTGAAAAGTCTAATTTTAGGTGGTCAAGTCTCTTTTCTGAAAGTATTTGTTTATGCAACCTGCAAGCAGAGCGTGATGCTGAAGTCAGTACAGCAAGGCTGCACAATGCCACATGAGCTCTTCAGCTCTTGTCCTTGAGGACAGGCAGGACATCACCACAATTCCCCCCAAAACTGCGAGGGAAGGAGAAGAGTTCAGTGAATCCAGGGTTACACATCATCGGGGATAGACAGTCCCTCTCCATCACCAGTTCTGAGCGGACAGGGCCCATCCCAGGCCCTGTGCTTTCATACTGGTGCCAGAGATCCTCCCCTGTGGCTCCATCCCTCTGTGAATACAGACTGGACAGCATACAGACTGGACAGCACGAGCTCTTCTTGAGTCTCATCTGAACCCTGCTGAAGTGTTTCCAGCAGCTGGCATGGGTCTCTGCTACAGCAGTGCTGCTATATGGAGGTTCTGCTGTAAAGTTCGGGTTTTTTAAATGTCAGTTCCTCTCTTTGGTCACCACTCTTTAAATGTCTGTGATTGGCAAAAATAACAGGAAAGCAGAAATGCCTAAAATTCACCTTTTTGTTTGTTTGTTTTACATTATTCTCTTTTTGTGCTGAGGAGCAAGCAGGGTGAGCTACTGGCTCTGGTAACATCTCAGCTGCCATAAGAGAAGGCTCCATGGAAAGACCTCTCTGCTTTCAGTCTAACATTCACATCTAATCTCACAGAACTACTGCAAATAACAGAAATTCAAAATTTTCCTGTTCATTCTCTGGAAAAATTAACCAAGAAGCAGTTAGTGCTGAGTCAGAGCTCAGACACACCTGCAGGTCTGACGGGCTCCCCTGCAGCCCTGCGGCTCTGGTGAGTAATCAGGAGTTTCCCATTACAGCAAGAGCAGAAAGCCATGTTTCCCATCATAAATCCCTCAGCAAGCTCCTCACCTCCACCTAGAACCACACAATCTGGCTATAAATCATTTGCACCCAAACACACAACAAATACCTTGGCAGTGCTTCTGCTCAATGGCGAGTCATTTGAATGGCTTTGATGTTTATTGCAATTACAGCTGCGCTGGCTGCGTCCTGATTATTATTGTTAGCTGTTTATATAGCCAGGGCTCTCCGTGGAGCAGAGCAGGACTGTGCTGGCAGCGGCACCAGGAGGAAACGGTTTCCAGCACCGTTTGCACGAGAGTCCCCTGGGGACATCTGCAGGGAGCTGCGACACGTGGCACTTTTTTGTTCATACCCGTCCTGCTGCCCAGCCCCACAATGTGACTTGGGTCTCATCCTGCTTTGCGCACGTCCGTCCCCCTCCGCTGTTATTCAACTGGGATGCTAAGCACCTTCAGCACGAGAAAACACCTAACATCACAGGACTTTTGATTATTTGAGTTGGCAGGGAAGGCGTAACAAGAAGCAGTGGCCAGAAGTCAGAGCCAGACTTGCTCCACTTTGTAAGAGCGTGTGGTTGTGTTTAGAGAAGCCAGGGCCATTTGTTCCTGAGTAAAGTGCCAAAAGGGGATCTCCATCCCTTGACCTCTTCTCAGCAAGACCAGACACTTCTCCACAGCAAAGCTCAAATGCAGCAGACCAGGGTGAGCATCTACTTGGCCAGGTGAACTCCAGAGACTGAGCACAGGAAAAAAACCTGCTTATTCATCTTATTTACAACAACTCCAAGGTTTAGTTTTGCAAATGGAGAACCCCTTATAAGCCAGCACTCTGGTGTGACCTTCAGCAAGGGGAAGAGCTGTGGTGGAAGAAAGTGTTCAGAATGATCCTCTTCCTCTTGCCCTAGTGCCAGGGATGCTGGAGCTAGCTCATGTCATGGTCTCATCAGGGATGGCAGTACAGGACAATGCCATCTCCCTTGCCCACAGCTTCTTCTCATCCATAGAGGTTCTGTTCAATCTCTCAGATTTCTCCTCAGCTGCACCAAAAACAGTGGAATAAACAGTTAGCTCAGCACCTTTATTCCCCTTTTCCTTTGACAAAGACTAAGTGTAGACAATAGCTCTTTCTTCAGCAATTCTTTATGCTATCACATGCCACGTACACTAAAAAGCACCTGTGATAATTTAAAAAAGAAAATGTGTTACAAGCAGCTACTTCTCCCCATGGAGGAACAGACAATGGCCTCTGCAAGGGAATTTTGGAGAAAGACAAGCTGTTTGGGTTTGGCAGCTCCTAGAGGATATTGGCCCCCATGATGATCTCAGCATGTTATTTTTTGTGCTTAATGGATACAGAGTACCTTAAGGCATTTGCAAACAAACCTGCAGAAATTGTGTTGTAAAGCTGTTTAAGAAGAGGAAGCCCAGTGACAAAGAGAAAACTTGGTAAACTCTTGGGATCAATGGAAACAGCCCAAGTCACTGCACGTTCTCCACAGAGTCAGCTGGGCCCCAGGGGAGCAGGCAGTGCCCCACAGTGTCCCAGGTAACAGGGCTGCAAAGGTGACAAGGCTGCATCCCCCTTCCTCAGAAGAAGCACCTCTACCTCTTTAAGAACAGCAACTGCGTACCCAAAAGATCTTTTTTCCGTTGTATTAACTGATTTAGTAAGCGATATTACATCTGTCCATAATCCTGTCTACATTTCTAGACTGATGTTCATTTAACCTGCTCTTCAAAACCTGTGGAAAAGGATGTCCCATAATTCTCCTACACAATCACTCCTGGCAATTCACTACCCTTATGTCAAGACAGTTTCCTATTGCCCAGCCTCCCCTTTCCTTGCTGCAGCTAAAGTCCTTGTTTTCTGGTCCTGTTCCCAATGGATTTAGAAAACCAGTTAGTCCCAGCATTAAAGATCTGACCATGCCTCCTCTTTTATGGACTAAACAAGACAGGTTTTCCAGCCTGCTGCCCAGTAAGCTAGAAGAGAAAAGCACAAAAAGATCTGAAAAGTCAGGTCTGATTTTCACAGCCAAATCTTATCTATAAAAAGACCATGTTTTATTTTGTATTCACCATGGTTTACACACTGTTTTGGTTCCTGTTTGGCTGGGATTGTTGTCATAAAGCCTCAGACAAAAAAACAGTTATGGCTCCAACACCATTACATGAGAAAAATGAGATCCATCAGGAGCTTGCTACACCCAGATGCTCCCAAGGGGTGGGCTCTTAGCCAAGCCCTGGTAACCCACGTACACTGGATGATAAAGATCTCATTCCAGGTACACACAGCTACCAGGGCATTCATCTGACCTCTTTCAGACACCTACAGCGTAGGTACCTACCATGAAGTTCATCACCTACATCACCTCTACAGCTACTGGTAAGAAACGGGATGTTGCAGGCTGTGGCTGCTGGAGTAAGGTAGAAATGTGAAATAGGTACGGTAAGGTAGAGAGCTGAAATAGGTCAGGACAATAGCATGTCAGAAGTGCCTGGTCCTCTTTGGTGAGAAAGAGAGCCTGGAGAGGAGCAATCTGGCTCATGAGAGATGCAAAGCAGCAGGTGAGATGAAGATGCAAAGCAGCAGCTGAGATGAATCTCACGTACAGGGAGGACAGATTTGGGCTGTAAACAGGTGCACAAGCACTGATCTGCTATGGCTAGTGCTGCTTTGCTGGATGTGCCCTCCTGCCACCCCACAAGGTACAGTAGAGGCATGGCACCTCATCACTGACCACTGCTGCAATGGAGCTACATGGCATTACAGGGGGACAGCGAGCTGCAAGGATTCAACCTTTATTGCTGGCCCTTTTCAACAGAAACCTTTAGGAGCTGTCAGCTCTTGTGGGACTCTGGTGAGATGGATCACCAGTGGGATCAGATCCAGCTGGTTTCTGTAGCTGTAATGTAGTTTCTTTCATTACTCTGAACTACAGGCCGCACCAGGATTACCAGCAATAACCATTTGAAAATACCAATTATGATGTGCATTTCCAAAACGAGAGACTCAAAGTCACCTTTTCAAAGTTAAACCAGTTGGGCTTGATTTGAGCATTTAAAATGCATTTACATTTTCCAGTTCTTGTCTCCAAGTGTGACAACTGGACATTTCTTTTTCCCATTTTAAATGGCAGCATTTTTAGTTGGCATCTCATCATAGGATGATGAGTATCATTGGAATACAGTAGCTGGGGCTAAGAGAAAAACACCAGGGATCCTGAAAGTAGGCAACATGGGGTACTGGTGCAGGGATGCTTTGTCATAAATTCAAAAACCAAAAAAACCCAAAGAAAAACACCTTTCTGTTGAGAAAGTAGGGATTCAGTGCAACATCTACAATTCTGGGAGAGCAAAGCCCTGCATGGACCTACAGGACTACCCACCACTACCAGGGAAGGCAGCTCCAAGTCAGTCCCCAAGCTACAGCCCCCTCAGTCTGTCCAGACTTACATGGCCACAGGGCTTCAGACAGGTTCCCAGGATACAAATACGCAGGACAGAAGGATCAGAGGTAGGAGACAGGAAGGAAAAACAGTCCCATCAGCTCCTGGAAGCCTTTACAAACCTCATCCATCTACTCAGTAAGGTCTCAAGGGAACAAAGCATTCAAATATGTGTCTTAACTCTTTAAACAGCTCCAGAATATTAAGGTCAAACAGCCTTTCTCTGCCTGCTGAGCTGGAAGCAAGCAGCTCATGGGGAGGGAATGACCCCACTGATTTACATGGCCTTGTATTTTCCCTGCAACAGAGGCAGGTGGCTCCCTGAAGGGTTTGGCTCCATCTGGGGAGGAGGGCATTTATCCCGGCTGAATGAACTCCAGTGCTAATTTACTCAGAACCTGATAGTTTTGCATTCAGTGTTTGCTGCTACTTCTTTGCTAATGCTTTTGGGCAAATCATGTATTTCAAAGTCATTCCTACAGTAGATGAGGAACACCTGAACCACACAAGCAGCAAGAACACTAATGTGTTAGTGACAGTCACAGATGAGCACCGCTAATACTCTTTTTCTTTAATTTCAGGTACTACAACCTCCACAGACCCCTCCATCCACATTGTAACAGGTACCTCCTGAGCTGTGATCTGCTTTATATGTCTATTTGGATGTGGATGCAGATGCCCATGTGGGGATGCAAATGGAGAGTTCACCAATGGGAACCAGATTCAAAACTCCCATCCCTTGAAGCACTTTCTCCCAGGACCCTGCCTTGCCCACCTCTGCCCGCCCCATCTTTCATCATTCACCCCCAGATCTCCAGAGGCCATGGAGGGCACTGCGCCCCTGAGAATGGCCTTGCCTTGCTCCTCTTTTTGTTCCAGGAAGCCTAATGAAAGTGGGGGGACCCTGCCTCCTCTTTACTCCCTGTTTGCCCCAGCTAGTTCCTAGCAGTTAGCATGCTCTCCTCCATGGATCGTCAGAGACAAGGTCCCTTTGCCCACAGGTCCCCATAGCCACACCAGTGACAAACTCCCTCCTTAGCATCTCTTGCCCCCATCACCCTTTCAGCTCTTGTTGGCTATAATGGCCCCTTTCCAGCCCATCCTTCAACCCTCCCTACGGGGATCCTGCCAACAAGGAGCATGTGTAGGAGACGTCACCTCCATGTCTCTCTGCTTGTGTTACAGGTCAATCCCAATCAACAACACACAGCCCTGAAGTAAAGAACCATACCTCAGGTAACACTCAGCTAGAGGCCCAAGAGTGCAGCTCAGGGGCATCCTGGCTTGTAACTGGTCTGACCTTCAGTCCAGCTGGGCCATCCAGCAATAAATGGGGCTGTGCAGCAGCAGGTTAGATGAAAACAGTGGTGGAGAAGAAGGAAATGAAAGGGGCCTGTAAGAAAGATGGGGACAGACTTTTCAGCTTATCTCTTCCTGGTATATTTGGAAAAAAAAATCTTTCTAAGCATAGCTACCCCTCCAAAGAGACTCTAAAAGTATAAAGGAAAAAGATCTCCAAAAAATATCAGATTCTGTTTCTATGCCTTGCAGAAAAAAAGAAACTTATTCCTAAATTCAAATATTTTAGTGCGCATTTGGATAAAAGGGGAAAAAAAAATCACACCCTTAAAAGAATCTTCACTCTTTTCTCATTTTTTATTGGGAAGCCAAGAGAAATCTAGACAAGGAATCTGCCTATAAATTCTAAGCTAATGATCCACTCTTCCTTGCAGAGGGCTTATTGAAAACTTTTCCCCACACATCTTGCTCTGGATCATATTCTTGCTATGCAGCTTTGAGTAGCAGGCTGAGGAAGATGATAGAGCAACCAGACCACTGCGAGAACTGAATTGTTAGAGCTTAGAGACTCTCAGTGAAACAAAACATAAAAGTTAACTTTTCAGATAACAAGCAAACAAACCCGTGGGTGCCAGGCAGCCCTAGCCAGTTAAAGTTTCCAGTGACAAAAATACCTTCCTTTTCAAAGTGGGAAAAAAGCGGTGACAAAAAGCAGACTTTCTCCATGTGTCTCTTGAGCTCTTTGAGCTCAGCACCTCTGTACGCTAAAAAAAGAAAAAGCTCATGCCAAAGTACAAGAGCTCCCTGACTCTGAGCAGGACAAAGGCTATTTCCTTGTCTACTTATGCCCGTGCTTTCCCTAGCAGATTATCCATAACTCCCAATGAGTATGAGGACTCTCTGCTATAGCCATGCCCTCCTCCAAGCTGTTTCTGAGCAGAGCTTAGTGTGAGTAGAGCTCTTTGAAGTAATGCTCTTCTTCCTCTACAGAGCCTTCAGTAAAATCAACAACATCGACCGACTTGAATCTCACCTCTGTGGGTCAAACGACTACAGTCAGATCTTTTTCTGTCACTACAACACTGCTAGCAGTGACTGCGCAAGGTAAGTAAGGAAAACTCAAATTTTTGCTCAGGCAGGACCTGTTTGAACATCCCTTATCCAAGCAAAACTGGGGGCATCAGAAAGACTGGGCCAGTCCACACCATGCTATCTATTCAGTAGCAGCAGCTTTTGAATCTCTTTGAGTCTTTGCTAAAAGAGCAGCTCATTCCAGCTCCCCGAAAGCACAGGGACTGGATGTATCCATGACCTAGATGTGGCAGCTGCACAAAGAGCCCGTATCAGAAAAGTTAGATCATGCTTTACCACGTAATGTTTTGTGGAGGACCTACAGGCACCCTAGCAGACCTCTCCCAAGCTCACTTCTCAAGTACACTCTCTAAATTGACTATACCACTTGCTAGCTGGACATCTTGACATTTGTTTGGAGGGGAATTCTCATGCAAACAAAGTTTTTTACCCCATGGCAACCCAACAGCTCTCCATAGGACAGTTAGTAGCAGATTCAAGAGTTAATTCTCTTTTCCCATATTTTCTTTATCCAGATGAAAAGCCTAGTGGAAGCAGAAGCACAGCAGCTTCATCACCTCAAGGTATTTTGTCCTTTTATAGAGTAACAATAAGTTTAGATAATTTCATGGCAATTAGCTTACTTGGTGCAGTTAGCTATGCACAAGTCTTTATCTTGGGGTTGAGCAATTAGTAACATCCAAAATCATGTCTGGCATCCTTACAAGCAGTGATAAAACACAAGACCAAATGCACTTAACATCCTCTGCCTGGGATGAACTTGAACAGTTGAAAGACTTATCTATGTTTAGGAAAAGGGAGCCCTGTTAACACACTTGAAAAAAAATTTTTGCTTTAGACAGTTTGCTCAACCCAGTCTGTAAGCAAAAAATAAAGGAAGCAGTAAGAATTTTCTCAGAGTAAGGGCAGAATCCAAGAGAGTGGGAAGACTGAAGTCTGACAGCTGAGCTTATTTCCCCATTAAAGGTTCAGCCTCAAAAATCTGCAATGGTCAAGACAGAAACTGCTCTGCCTCTCCACACACCTCTCAGATCTTCTCTAACACAAGCAAAGTTAAAAAACTGTGGTCAGCTCTGCCTGCACAGATGTCCAACCAGCATGCCTGGGCCCAGCCAAGCCAAGAGCCCTTTGCATCAGAGCAGACTGCTATTAATTATAACCCTGCTTTGTATCTGAAAAGCTCCATACATCTTTGACAATAGAAACATTGCTGATGCTTCCAAAAGCAAAGTCTCCTGTTGTGTGAGACCCAGCGTTTCCCAGGGACAGGGTATCCATGCCAGGCTCAGCAAACCAGAGCCCACCGCCCCTGGCTAGAAGAACAACTTCAGAATGAAACAAAGGGTTTGATGACTGGTCTGACTCATGACTGTTTTGCTCCATGTGGTTACCAATTTCTAAACCAGTTAGAGTTGTTATTTCATATGGCTTCTGCTTTTTCTTCTGACTTTTGGCAAAATTACATTCCAAACCAGTGATGTTTTCTGCAAGTCAGGAACACCAGTTCCAGCTGCATGCCCCGCAGTCCACTGCAGAGTGCCAGGAGCTGTTTCACACTTCTCCAGGCACCACATACTTTTGGCCAACGCTGCTATTTGAAAGGTGGGGATGGCAAAGGAGGAAAGAAGATCCTACTTGACCTACAGATGATCTTCTGAAGCTCTGTAGCATAATTTTTAGTCTCCTAACAGGACTTGTAGCTCTTCATTAAAGTCAATGTATATAATCTTGCTATTCAACACGCACCCAAGAGGCAGCAAAGGGTTTTTTTCTCTGTACAAGTAAAACACACAGGCTAGCTTTAAATTTGCTTGCACAGGCATTGGAAGCAGCTGTCACAAAGCAAACAGCTTCATATAAGCCAGTTCATCCCACTGAGAACTGGAGTCCTTGCTCAAACAAACCCCGACACTGCCACAGCTAGACTACATATGGTGTACAAGTTAGCCCAACTCAAACTGCCTTAATTACTTCTAGATAACCCAGGACAGCATACCCACTAATTCCAACTCCAAGGACAAGACATATAGTCAGTCCATACCCATATTTTGCAGAATTTCTTCCCCTAAGCAGATTTTTTTAAAAAGGCTCAATATTTATGAGCAAAAGCAAAATCTATAACTTTCCCAGTTCACTTTTCCAGCATTCAACTGCTGTATTTGCTCAAAAACTGCATCTGGGACTGCAGAACCTGAACAGTTATTTGAATTTTGGTTCCCTGACTTCCTATTTGGACATGGAAAATAGTACAAAGTATGTTTGGTGGGAAGGTTTTAGCCCAAGCACGAATTCCGTGTTTTCCCAGATACCACCAGTATTACTATGAATCCGTTCTCCTCTCTAGCATGCCCATTAATTCTTTTGGTTATTAGATGACACTCAAGGACAAGACTCACATTTTGCGTTTCTCTGTGCAGGTCAAGAGCCCAAGAGAAGCGAGAGTACCACAACATTAGCAGCTCAAGGTGCTTTCTCCTTTCTCATATAGAGAGATGGTCATCACTGAGTTCTTTACAGCCCTTTTCACCACCAACAGCAAGGCCATCACACTGCTGTCTTCAAGGAAGCATGGTGAACAGCCAACGAGTACCTGAGGGATGCTGCCCATCCCATCCAGCCCTTGAAAAGCCTGTAAAGCTCCACAGAAGCAGCACTTTGGGGCAACCTGCTGAGCCTGGGAACAGTGGTTGTGAGTCACAGCAGGAAAGGTGCCACTATGGCAGAAGGTTGTAAAATAAGGGAGATGGGACAAGCCTCCCCCTCAAACACACTGCCAGATCAATCCCTCACCTGCCATGCTCAGCTTTGTCACTAGGGCCCCAGCAGAAAACCCTTCAAGTGTTCTCAGATTGTCGATAAAAAGGGCCACACCAAGGCAACCCAATTGCCACACAGGTCTTGGTTACTTTTGTCTTAACATTGATGAGGCTGACCAGGATCCCACATTATTCTCCTCAGTAAAGCGCATGTGCGAGTTAGGTCTTCTAGCATTGCTAGGAATCCTCTTTCCACCTTGAAGAAAGACTTTTATATAAAGCTATCTTTTTCCCCTCTTGTAGGCACCTCAAAGCCAGTCACCCCAACACCAACATTCTCTGGCTACTTGCCTGTGCCCACTCCTACAGATGATAAATCACCACTGACGGTGGCAGCTTTTGGTAAGGTCTCGTGCAACCTGGGGAGAGGATGGGGGGGTCTGTTTTGCTAGGCCATGCTGTTTTAGACACCCAGCTTCAAAGATGCTTCCCTTGAGATGGCTCCACAGTTTCCTTCTTCAGTATGCCTGATCCTGGAGTTTTCAGAGTGCAAGGGAAAACCCTTGAGAAAGAAACTTGTCACCAGAAGGCATTAAAGCACCTAATAAATACCCCCAGCCATGGCCAGTATACAAGGACAGACAACTTTAAAGTCCATCATGGCTACACCTGAGCTTGGGATCTTGCTCTCACCACCAGTGTTTGCCCCAGCTCTGTGTTAAGACACGACCTGGGCACAAACCATGCCATGCTACGCCTTTATTTCCCTGCAAACCTGTTGGGACTTCATTCCCACCCTGCCTTACTGCCTTCCCCTGTACAGTTGCACCCTGTTTGGCAGGAAGCAGGAAAGTCCTCTGCATCCTTCAGAGTATGGAAGGATGGAGCAAGAGATGCCATATCTTAATGTGGCAACAGATTTGAAGATAGGCACAGGTTAGATTTGAGACACACTCTGCCTTGAGTTATAGTGTCACCTTCCTCCACGAAGATGAGCAAAAATCCAATTTGCTCATTTCTATAGCATTATAGAAAAAAGTGTTATTTCAGAAGCATTTTTAAAAGTCAAGAGTTAACTTCATGAGTGTCATTTGCTTGTAACCTCAAAGGGAAGCCACGAGAAGTCCTGAAGCAGTCTTAACAGGACAAGATTCCCATGCAAAGAATATTTTGATTTATTGAGGCCAGATGTCAGAATCACATCTACAGTTGGCCACTGGTTTACGAGACAGATAACATAATTCCTGGTCTTTAGCTTGTCTCTCCCCATTATATTATGTATTTATCTGACTTTATACACCTTTAGGACAGAATTTACCAACTGTAGTAGGGACATATTGACTTCGATCAATCCCCAGTGTACTCAGCTGACTTCTGTCCCCCTGGCACTGCCTTACCAATTAAGTATTCATTAGAAGCCCTTTGAGGCTGAAACACAAGAGGATAAAGCTATTCACTGTAGTGACTACCTACTTCTCTGCTTATTAGGTACCATGCTAATTTTAATGAAAATATTGATTTCCTGTTTTGATGACAGTCAAAGTCTCTCTGCTACCCCAGAAGCGGAGGACAGGCTTGTTGTTATATCAGTCACAGACAGTTCTTTCCTCCATCCCCAGGTGTCATCAGCTTCATAGTTATTCTGATTGTGGTTGTGATCATTCTGGTCAGCGTGGTCAGCCTGAGGTTCAAGTGTAACCGCTCAAAGGACTCAGAAGGTATTTGCCTGGGGCGAT
>NW_010317830.1:12800-18520 GCF_000700745.2 Antrostomus carolinensis
ATTCCTAGAAGATGCTTTCAAAAAGCTTACACAGTGGGGAGGCTTTGAAGCCAAACTGGGACACAGATGCAGCAGTCAGGAATGTAGTGTGACCACCGCTTTAGAGCCCCAGCCCAGACCCACCTGCACAAGGAAACTCAAGTTTGCTGCAGTTAAATGTGCAGATTTCCAGAGGTGGGCAGCTCTTCCAGCTAAAGTCATGGAGTTTGACACTCCTTTTCCCTCGGAATCCTATTTCCCACTAAGCAGTACCCACTAGAGGGCAAGGGTGCTCTACGGCAAGGTGGGTAACTGTCGAGAGACCAAAGCAGCTTAACAGGCAGCAAAGCATTCAGTCCTACCTGTATGTCACTGCTAGTTGAATAATTTTCTCTAATCAACTCTCAAGTGTCCCCCGTGGTGTCTCTAATCTCATTTGGATTTCATTTATAACCCTGTACAACGTAATTCTGAATACAGCTGACTTATTTTATTGCTTGGCTGTGATGTTTTCTCACCTGTACATCACCAACTGCCTTTCTCCCTCCAGACAAACAGAAACCAGGGACCTCCATGGTATCAGAGAGGTAAGGCTGGTCACACTATTCACATCCTATTGAAAATGCCAATTTTGTTCCAGAACTAATTTTAGCAAGGAAAAGAGGCTGCTTTGTTTATTTCAAGTGGAAACATTTCAAGACATCATTGAGATAGATTAAAAAAAACAAAATGAGTGTTGATAGCATCTCATCCTCTGCCTGACAGACTCAAGGGTAGAAGTTCAATATCTAGGGGCCTCATTTCAAAGCTGCACTGATATCTGTGAAGACTCCCCACCTTCCAAAAGCAGTTTGCTTGTCTGTCTTTGCCTAGGTACAGACTTGAGGTCTAAACTTGGGTTTCTGGATCTCAAAGCAGCCTCAGTGAGATGAGATCAGGTCCCTAAAAATATCTCCCAAGATACCTATTACTGTTACCTAGCAACAGTGGGATAAGGGGTTCCCAGTCCAGAGACCTTTAGAAGAGAAGCACCAAGCAGAGGATGGTCCATCTGAACCCCATGGTCCATCACCCCCTACCCAAGAAGAGAGGCTGCACATGGGAAAGCAGCAGGAAGTAAGAGCTGGAAGGAATGAAAATATGTGGCTCCTACTTTTCCATCTGATAGTTTCCTACCAAAGTAATAAACCTTGTTTGGAAAGAGGCAAGGGACACAGGGAGCAAAGTCCCTAAGCATTTGTGTGCCAAATTTGCATCAACATCAATGGTCCCAAATACCCTTAATGATCATGATCTAAATGATATGCAGCCCCTGAGGCACTCTAATTCCCAAAGTCATCCAGTCTCCACTGGCACTAAAAGTATATCTCAGCCCTCAGGGTACAAGAAAGGGGAATTCCACCTTCCTAACACTTGTAACTCTCACTCTTAAGAGAGACACTGGCAATACAGGAGCAGTAGCATGATCGGATGTAAAAACATCCAGAGCTCCCTTTGCATGACAAATAAAGGCACAGGACAGAGGGACACAGGAATCACAGAATCATTTTGGTTGGAAAAGACCTTTAAGATCATCGAGTTTCCTTTTGTTCCAGTTCTGGTAATGGCTGCAGGGCTAGAAGGTAATGCTGTCACTGAGAACCAGATCCAAACTGCTTCTTGATTCTGCCTACAAGAAGTGACACAAGTGACAATGGTGCTTTCTGTCAGGCAAACCAGCACCACATCTGAATTTGTCTGAACGCACTGTCTCCCCAGATATCTCTGAACCTGTGTGTTCTGACAGGGGATGGGAAATTTGGCACTGAGGACGGGCCTGAATCAGGACAGCAACTCAAAGGGCAGTGAAAATCAGCCCTGGTCCCATGTATGAGCCAGCAGCAGCCCTGCCTGTTTGCCTCCAGTTGTGTGTAAAGAAACTCCCTTCTCTCATTTTCCAGAGTAGTTAACACTGCCTTCTCTTCTTGACAGCTGCTCGGCAGACACAAGCCAGAAGGATAACAGCATCACTCTGATCTCCATGAAGAACATCAACATGAACAACAGCATGAGTTACCCACCGTCAGAAAAGGTTTCCCTTTTAAGCCTTGCTTTTTAGAGAGTTAGCTGGGGATTATTTCTCTTGCTGGGTAAGAGCATGCCTTTGAGGTATTTCTTTGCTCTCTTATTCCTTCAGAAAGGTAATTAAAAAAAAAAAAAAAAAAGCTGCTATCAAATGCCTAAAGGTCCAAGGTGGTTCCAGTGAGCCTAGTGAAAGTTTGGGTGCCCACCTCAGGTGTACCCAAGCTGCCTGAACTCAAGGTGTCAAGTATACCTCATGTATATAGATGCCATCACCTAGGGCCAGTCATCAGAGCTAGAGTGGTCTGTCATTAAACAGGGGTAAATAAGCTAGCCTTAGTGAAGTCATGATCTCACCCTCTAGTCCAAGTTTACTACACTCCTGGTCTACAGGTGATGTTGGAGCACATTCCCACCAGTACTCTCAGATCCAGTCCATGTGAGCAATTCAAATAATTTTAAATTATTTTAAAGCTAAACTAGCACTGGGACTGGGTCTGAGGGAACACATTGCTTAACTTCATTTGCCAGCTGCTGATGCACCATGGTTTGTTCCTTTTGCAGGTGCTATGAAGCCAAGGACCCAGAACTTGAAGCTGACTCATGACAACCAGCAGTGACTTTCTAGGTTCTTTCTTTTTTTTTTTTTTTTCCCCTTTGGAAAAGAGCAAGGGTGGACTTTATATATAAATTATTATGTCCCTTCTGATCAGTACATTTACAGTAGCATCCTACATAGCTTCTTCTCCTGGGGTCTAAGGGCTTTCTCCAGTTACAGCCTGCCATGCTTAACGGTTAATATGTAACTCTATTTTTTATATGCCTTCAAATCCTCAGATTATTCCAGCAGCAAGAAGCACCAAGGAACCATCTACTTTGCTAATAAACTGCTGCCTTAGATTAATGGCTGTCATAGTCTGTGCCAGCCAGTCACAGGCTCGTTAATCAGTATAGCCCCATGCTGAGACAAACCCATGCATTAGAAAAGCATGATCTGAAGCTGAAGGCCTAATGGGACATAAATGGCCAAGTGCTAGGTCACACCCCAGCACAACTGCTCCAAGCCCCTTATCCTTGGTGCCCTCATTGTCCCCACAGCGGTGGGGATGATCATATCCACCTACCTCACAGGGCTGTTGTGAGGCTATGTTAATCAACGTCTGTAAAGCATTTGGAGAGCCATGAATTAAAGGTGCTGCTGAAATGCAAATTGCCATCTTAAATACTTTATTATTAATAACTGAGCTTCAGGCAGGCAGATCACTATCTTCCCACAGGTCCAACATGCTCAAAGAAGACTCATCTTAAATGTAAAGAACCAGGTTTCTGCACAGACAGGGTTTTATCGGAGTATAAAAAGGAGTAGCCACAAGCAAAATGCTGAACTACTTCATCTCTTGCAGTTTGGTAGCCCGAGTCTGCTGGGAGAGCTTCCATCTTCTGTACCACCATTTTCCCAGAGCTTCCCAATAGTCCAGAAAAGCAGATGCCCCTTCCAGTTCAGCCAGAGCACCCACCTTATGGTGGCACCAGAGTCACCACGATAATGAGAACAGTCCTTCGTTAGGCTCTGCTGTGCAACAGCTCACATTGAGAGCCAGCTGGTTCACAACCCGAGCTGGCTCAGACCCAGCTGCCAGTCCCTTTCACCACCTACAGCAAAATACATCCTTATAAGCCGAGTGACTGAGGATGATGGAGACATCAACACCCAGCCTCCACTTGACTGTAAGAGAAATGATGTGCTGTTGGGTATTTCTGGAGGTCTCGGCTGCCTTATTCAGTAGCATAATGTACTAAAGCACTAACTCTGCAACTACCTTTGCCTCTGCCCATCTTCACCATGACTCCTGCTTGCAAGCTTCACCAGCTCCACAGTCACCACAGACCTCCAGGGCACCCCATCTACCCAGCAGCACTACACCTAGATGCTGTCTTCTCCTAACATGAGCATCAACGTCCATCTACCCTGAAGGTAAACTGTGAAGTTAAGGAAAAAAGATCTAGCCAAGCACTCAAAAGAGGTATCACTGCACACATTCCCCTGCACAGTTTGATGAAACATAACAGTTCAGTTTGATTTAATTTTACAAGATGGATAGGAGATGTTCACCAAAATGTGCCATGCTAGAGGTAGCCATGCTTTGCAGCTGGCAATTAAATGTTCAACAAAATAAATGCTATGTTTGCACAACTCCTGCTGAGATCCAACACACTTTCCATCTTTAACATACTCACAAGGTAGTTTGATAAGGTATTTTTTAAAGAAATCAAGCTGTTCCAGTAAAATTCCTGAAAAGTAAAATGACACCACTCCACTCACCCAGCCTCCACCAGACTGGTGATTTGGCTTGAGCACAAGATCCCAGGTAATTCCTAGGTAGGTGGATCCAGGTATCTCCAGATCTCAGAGACCTATGACTCAGTGCAAGTAGGTTTTTAGTCCCAGGAAGACACCAGGTAGCTGGCAAGCAGCTGTGATATCAGACACTTTAGTAACTGCCAAGCTTTTCCTAACCTCCTCTCCACAATGACCTCCGAAAAATGGTCCCATGCTTAATTTTTATTCCTTTGTGCTCCTTCTTCCCATGGACTCTTGAGGATCTTGACAAATAACCTAAACCTGCTCCACTCTCAAACTGATCCACACCCTAAAGCAAAATTCTAACCTTGACCCTGTTCAAAAGAATGTATAAAAAGTAAACAAGAGAAGTGATGTAACCCCTAACTCCCAGTTGCCCTCTGCTCACCTGAAAGGAGAGATCTTCTCCAAGCTGCAGTGCTCCTACAAAGCACAACGGTGGATGTCCTGGTTTTGCTAGGATAGAGTTAATTTTCTTCTTAGTAGCTAGAATAGCTGTGTTTTACATTCAGTGCAGGATTTGTTATGAGAAGAATGTTGATAAGGTACAAGGACACCGTGTTTGTGTAGTTTGCAAGTACAAAGGACTGGGAGGGGGGAAGCGTAGTAATTAGCAAAACCAAGTATTGGCGTTTGGGTCTGCCAATGAGATATTCCATATCATACCACGTCACAGCAAGTACATTAATGGCCATTGTCTGGAAAACAGGAGGATTCTTAATGGAATCGCTTGGGGTTGCTCTTCTGGGTTTGCAGTTTCAGGTTTGGGGTGCCTTTTTGCTCCTCCAGGATTGCTATCAGTGGGTGGTGAGCAATTCTATTGTGCATCACTCATTTATAGATATATATTATTATTAACATTACTATTTTAATTTTATTTTATTTCAAATATTAAATTGTTCTTCTTTCAACCTACAAGTCTCTTTACCTTTAGCCCTCCAGTTCTCTCCTCTATTCCCTGCATGGAGGGCAGGAAGGGGCAGGGGGTGCGAGCAGCTGCGTGGTGTTTGGCTGCCAGCCAAGTTCAACCACCACAGTCTTTATACCAACTTGCTCACACTATGCCTCTGCTCCCGCCGCTCATTAGCCCAGCTCTAACTGGCACACAGGATGAGGGGAAACAAGCAGCAGCACTAGCAGAGCATGAATGCAGCTGGGAAGAGTGGCAGGAGAAGCCCTGGAGGGGTTTCCAACCAAAGCTCAGTCAGGGGATGTGGAGCAGACGATCCTCTGCACTCCTTCCAGTCTCAACATGATGACTCAAGACCATCTTGAGACCATTGCAGATGTCAAGAGGATGAGGCCAGACTCTTTTCAG
>NW_010317831.1:0-201 GCF_000700745.2 Antrostomus carolinensis
TTATTTATTTATTTATTTTAACACAGGAGGAACCTGATTAAAGAGTTTTTAATCTTTCCCCTGAGCTGCTGCAGCTGGTTCTTGCCAGCCCTGCCCACACGGTGGCAATATCTACCCGGCAAGCGGGGGTAGGGCTGTGCTGCTGCTGGGACCTGTGCAGCTACTGGGACCTGTGCAGCTCCTGGGATCTGCCTGCACAGG
>NW_010317831.1:239-4435 GCF_000700745.2 Antrostomus carolinensis
TTGTGCTTTGTCTGAGAGGTGTTGGTGTTGCAGTGCTGAAGGGGGGTGGGCTGGGTAGGATCCTGCCTTCTCTCTCTATAGGGTGGTGTATGGGGTGATGGAGCTGGATATGGGGGAGCTGGGGGGTTGTTCATTTTATGGGGGAGGTGGCTGTGACAGTGTCCCCTGGCAGCGAGGGCCGTGGTGGCAGAGCAGGAGATTGGGGCTGTTGCAGGGGGAAGGGGTTTCTCCTGCCCCATTCCCCATCCCAGAGCTGGGTGGAAGGTGGGGAAGCTGCTGCCTCCCCTCCATCTCCAGGTGAGATGGACCTGGAAGTTGGGATCCCGCTGGGACCTGCCCTGGTTGGTCAGTACCAGGGTGTTTTCTGGAGGTGGGCAGCTTTTCTGCTATGAGGACTGAGGTTTCAAAGTGTTTCCCATTCTCTGTTGGGATGAAAAGTAATTTTTTTTCTTAAAGCCAGTGGAAAATCCACAGAGCTCTCTGGATACTGAAGCATTTTTCTTCCCACCACTTCAAAACCTTGACTTGATCTCTCGTAAGATTCTTTCCCTGCAAATTAAATTGTGAAATAGAATGTATTATAGTTTAAAGGACCTAAAATTCCAACGCATTTCTCCTTAGTCCTTTTCCTTTAACTGGGAAAACTTCTCCACACCAATGATTTCAGGCAAATGGGTTCAATCTCAACTAGTTGGAATTTTCTAGGAAAAATATTGAATCAAAACACTTCCAAACAGCCCTCCTGTTAGCAACTAACAGATGCATTTGCCTTCATTAGCCCGAATGCTCACAAGGAGCTGAGCAGCAGCTCTGGGCTGACTGTGCTTCCCTGCTCCCAGCCTGAGTGCCTGTGGCTCCGTGCGTGTGGATTTTGGTAAATCCTGGTTTTCTGGGTGAGTGTCAGGGAAAAGCAGCTCCAATGCTCGTTCCTGGTGTAAGAAATACCACGTAAAGGTGAAAGGGATGGTCTGTGCTGTTACCCCCTGGTTTTGCTGTCTCCCAGTGTCTTCTCTCCTCCCATCCTGGTGGTGTGTCTGGGAAAATCCAGGAGATCTTATAGCAGCCGTCCAATGCCTGAAGGGAGCCTGCAAGAAAGCTGGGGAGGGACTTTTTACAAAGGCAGGGGGTGATAGAACAAGGGGTGATGGCTTGAAACTGGAAGAGGGCAGGTTTAGATTAGATATCAGGAAGAAATTCCTTGGTGTGAGGGTGGTGAGACAGTGTCCCAGGTTGGCCAGAGAAGCTGTGGCTGCTCCTCCCTGGAAGTGTTCAAGGCCAGGCTGGATGAGGCTTTGAGCAACCTGGTCTAGTGGAAGGTGTCCCTGCTGATGGCAGGGGGGTTGGGACTGGATGAGCTTTAAGGTCCCTTCCAACCCAAACCAGTCTGGGACTCTGTGATTCTATGAAAACAGGGTTTTTTGGAGCAAGAGGGCTCAGGGTTGCAGCTGCTGTGTTCTTCCATCGCACTCAACTTATCATGGGTGCACTCAGTGTGTTGTGCTGGGTCCTTGGGGGTGGGCTCTGGGGGTCAGCACTGCATCTGCATGGTCAGAGCTGGGTTTGCCCTGCGTGGAGGGATGGGCTGGGCAAGAGGAGGGTGGTGGGATCCAGCTCAGGGGAGGGGAATTGAGGTCCTGGGTGTTGCCTGAGGTCAGGGAGCGAGTGATGGGGCTGGTACCCACAACCTCTAAGGGAGGACACCCCCCTGCAATTCATGGGCAGCACACCAATATGCCTTAGTTCAGGAGCACTCGATGAACCCAGCAAAGCTTCTCCACAAGGATGGATGATTTGGGGGTGTGGGGGAGTCAAGGTCTCCCTTTCCCATCTGTAGCCCCTCCAGATCTGATGGTATTTTGCCCCTCTACACCATGAGGCTCCTTAGACAAAAGCCATATCAACCACTTTTATTTCCAAACACGAAATAAAATTAACTAGAGGGGGAGAGGGGGGAGCGAGCTCTTCTAAAGAGCACCAAATTGTGTTGCCATGGGAACGGGAGGAGAAGCCCAGTAGCTGATGCTCTCCTGGGGCTCAGGGCCGGCTGTACCAGCTGAGATGTTTTCTCATCTCTCATTCTTTCTTCTTCTTTTTTTTTTTTTTCCTCCCCCTATTTGTTTGTTGTTTGGTTTGGGTTTTTTTTTCCTTCTACCCTTTTGAAATTTATCTCAATGACTTAGCACTGGGCAGCAGCCCCGGCTGCCAGCTCAGGGGACTCTGCCTTCTCTCTGTACACAGAGCTGAGGGCCAGGAGGCTTCCTACATACGTTGCCCTTTGCCAATACCCCTTTCCCACCTGCCACAGGAGCTGTTTGGATTCCAGAGCTGAATTTGGGGAACACAACAGCTCAAGGAAACACCCTCATTCTCTGCCTCCTTGCAGCAACTCTGCTCTTTAGCACTGTTGTAGTTTTCGAATTAAAAGTGTGCTGTAAAAAATATAAAGCCCCAAATCTCCGTCCACATGGAGTGATGGTTTCAGGCTTTCTGCAGACTCAGGTGTGGGGATGCTGCTGATCTCACGTTTTGGGGGAGGCTTGGTGACTCCAGGTGTGACTCCAGGATCAGACTGGTGATGGTCCTTGCCTGTCTGCAGCCACGTGCTGTTCCAGGATCTTTGGCAAATGCAACTTTTGGTGTTTTCCAGCTAGCTGAGCATCCCTGGAGATGCAGCCTTTCCTCTCTCAGCTTCCATTTTGTTATCTGCAAGATGGTTTGAGGCACTCATGGTTATCGACCCTCCTGCAAGCCCACTGTTCCCAGCAGCAATCCTGGTGCTGGTGCTGTAACTCCCTGGTTTTGGGAGTTGCCAGCAGCGTTTGGCATCGCCCTGGGAGCCGGGAGGAAGGCTGTTTGAACAGCCATCTTCTCACTCAGCTTTGGGTTTGGTATTTTTTCTTTGTTTTTTTCTGATTTTTCAAGTCTTGTCCTCCCTGACAGGAGACTGGAGTGAAGAGGAATTGCTGCTGTGGGGTGAATCCCCTGAGGTCTCTTGCTGCATGGTGTGTGTCTGTGCCCTTGGCCTTTCAGACACCCCAAAACTGGGTCAGAGAGACTCTGGGGAGAGGACAAAGCTGTTGCTGGACATGTGGCTGGTGGCAGGGTTAAAGATGCAGGTATTGCTGCCTTGTCACAGCAGCCTGTAGTGCAGGGACCTGTTGTCACCTGCTGATCTGGACAGGTAAGAATCTGTCACCCATCACACCCCGTCATCTCTCCGCTTGTCTAAATCCCATTCTTAAAGGCATTTCAGTCAAAGGAGAAAGAATTGCAAGCTCTTGACTTCAGGGAGCCATTGATTGAAATCTCTGCAAGGCCAATTTACCCACTGATCTCTCCAAAATCAAATCATTTCAGCCCACGTTGGAACTTGAAAGGGTGTGTGGATGCAGAGGTCCCCCCCACCTCGCGCTGCAGCTGCTGCCAAAATCAAATCATTTCAGCCCACGTTGGAACTTGAAAGGGTGTGTGGATGCAGAGGTCCCCGCTGCCGGCTGCCCCAGGCAGCTGCTTTGCGCCGGGTCTGGAAGTAGTTGGCAAAGTATTTAGGGGAGGGGAAAAATGCTATGGAAAGTAATATTTAATTAGCCCCAAGAGGAGCATTAATTGGCAGTCTTAATTTGAAGTCTTGCCAGAGTCTGTTGTATTCCGACACCGTTTAGCATCAAATGGGTCTAGAAGTTAATTTGTAGGTCACGGTGATTTGATCGCATGTGTAGGGGCTGCGATACCCCAGACTGGGCAGCCAAGGGGAGGGGGACAATGGGCTGGGAGTCGGGTACCATATGCCACATGAGTTTCCCTGCCCCATCTCTTGGCCCCTTCCCTCCTTTAAAACAGAGATAATGCCATCCCCCTGCTCCTGGCTTTGCTCGTGGGGGTTTGTGACATGCTCTGAGCTTTCAGGATGAGTTGGGGCTGTGCTCACTGTGTTCCTTTTCTCCAGGTTTGCTGAACTGATCCAGACTCCAGCCTGGCCTGGGTCTTTCATGTCCTTCTGGCTACATCCCAAGGTATAATTCGGGTGGAAAAGGTGGGGGTTGTGGGCTGTGTACTCCTCTAATGCTGCTTACAGACCAAAGTCATGCAAGACTCATTATGTCCACTATCTGATGTCCATCCATCCCAAGCAACCTGATGTCCATCCCCTGATGTCCATCCAGCTCAAGCAACTATCAGTGAATTTTTATTCAGAG
>NW_010317831.1:4459-6097 GCF_000700745.2 Antrostomus carolinensis
CTTTTCTTTGCTATAGGGGTGAAGCTCCAAGGCTTGGAGAGGCTGAAGAACTCACTGTGGAGCAGCAAAGCCTGCACCACTCCTTGTTCCTTGTCCTCAGCCCTGGGCAGGGAGAGCTGGTTCCAGCAAACTGTGGTGTTCAATACCAGTGTGGGTGGTGGGGGCTGTCAGCTCGGGGCCAAGGGAAGCTGATGCTCTTGAGGAAGCAGTGTGGTGGGGATCTGCACCCCACCTTCCTCCTCTATCTCCTCCTGCAGCTGGTTCCTATAGCGACTGGGTACCTGCCTGTGCCTGCTTCTCATTCCCAGCATCACCCTCCAGAGGCAGTGGGACCAGAGCAGCAGCAGCCCCACAACCTGGGAGCATTTTTGGGTGCTGAAGGGTTCACACACTGCTTGGTGGAAGCACTCAAGTGTGCTTGCATGCTTCAGTTTGGTGTGCACATGCTGCTCCCTGCAACACCCGTGTGTAAGTATGTGGGTATTCCCAATCCTGCAGGTTTCTGGAGTCAGCAGAAGCTGGTGAGACCCATAAAGGTCGTGGGTAGGTTTGTTTTTTGCCCTGGATCTGGAATCCTGCCTGGTCTGAGGCATCAGTGTCTCCTCATAGAGGCTGGAGGTGCTTGGGAAAAACACAGCCATATTTTTTAGGGTTTAGGGCACAACAGGAGCCTCCATGGCCAGAATGGAGGTTACTGCTAAATGCTGGTTCTTAGCTCCCATCTCAGACCCAGGAGGGGTCGTTGTGCCAACTTTGGACAAGAGGTACTGGAGTTACTGGTCTTTTGCTGGCTTTACCAGGGACTTGCTGCTGGGCTGCAGGTAAACCACCATCCCCCTTCCCTCCCAGGTTCCTTTGGTGTCTCATCAGGCTTCAAACTCCTTAGCAGGTCTCTGAGGAACCTCTCCTGTGTCTGGATAGCTGTCTCCAGAGAAGGCTGCAGATTTATGGTATGATGCCATCACCAAGGCATTGAGCACATCACCATGGTCCCATGCGCCGGCCGGGCGTGAGGGACCGGCTGTAGCCCCGCTGTCTGCAGCTTGGCCATAAACCACTCAAAAACACCCAAATAAACAGCCAGCCTGGACCCTGAGCAGATACATCCAGTGCTGCCCCAGCCTGGGGAGTGTAACCCCCCCGGGGAGGCTCAGGGAGCCCTGCATGAGATAATATTCCCAGATAGAGTTATGTACCCGAGTGGCAAAGAGCTGACAAGAGGCTCAGCAGGGAATAAAGGTTACGGGAGGCAGGAGACGGGGCTGGCTCGCTTCTTGGGTTGATGTTCAACAGCTGACACGAAGCAAGAGCTCGTCTTTGAAAGGGAGGGGAAATCCTGTCACTGTTAGCATGATTTGATGCTCTAAACTACAAATCGGTCCTGGTAGTTTCCAGGTAGCCTCTTCCTACGTGTGGGTACATCTCCCTGGATAGATGGAGCTCGTCTGTAGCTTGAGATGTTCCTGGTGTGCTGGGGCAGAGCTCAGCAATGGTGTCACTCAAGCCAGTGGGAAATAAAAGCTCCCAAAATGTGGTAAAGAGTGGTCATGCAAAAAAATATTGCATTATCACAGGATCATAGGAGTTGAAAGGGACCTCAGGAGATCATCCAGTCCAACCCCCTGCCAAAGCAGGTTC
>NW_010317831.1:6138-21199 GCF_000700745.2 Antrostomus carolinensis
TGGAGACCCCACAGCCTCTCCAGGCAGCCTGTCCCAGTGCTCTGGCACCTTCACAGTAAAGAAGATTTTCCTTTAGTTTGTCTGGAACTTCTGGTGTTACAGTTTTTACCCACTGCTCCTTGTCCTGTCACTGGGCACCACGGAAAAGAGCCCGGCCCCATTCATTTGGCCCTCACATTTCAGATATTTATAGACATTGATCAGATCCCCTCTCAGGCTGCTCTTCTCCAGGCTGAACAGTCCCAGCTCTCTCAGCCTCTCCTCGTACAGGAGATGCTTCAGCCCCTCATCATCTTTGTAGCTCTAATATACTGGGGTTTTTTTGTTCTTTTTTTTTTTTTTTTCCCCTGTCCAAAATTCTTTGGTCATCTATCAGTCCCTTCCTCCAGGAGACCTCCTTCACCTCAGCACCTTGCTGCCCGAAGATCTTGCCTTCTCCAGGGGTTTCTCCTCCCTTTGCTGGGAGTGCTGGGAGCTGGTGCCCCATCAGGCAGGGTGACGGGTCACTGGTGGAGCCAATCAATCCTACATTGTTGTGCCTGGGTTGGTGGGTCTTCACCTCTGTGCACTGTCCTCCTTCGCTTTGCTAATGACAGCACTTTTCTGATGATAGATGTGCTTGTTTTCTTCGGGAGATGCTTCCCCCTTAAAGGCACACAGCCTTTGGTGACACAGCTAACGAGGAATTGCAGGAAGGGAGAGCTGGAGGGGACCTTAAAAGGTGATTTAATTTATCTCTTGCCCTAAGGTAGGATCAACTATTGCTATATAATGTCTGACACATATTTGTCTGCCTTGTTCTTAAAAGCCTCTAGTGATGGAGATCCCACTCCCTCCCTGGACTGTCTGTCACAAGGCTCTAATAGTCCTTATTATTAGAAAGTTTTTCTTACCATCTAGTCAAAATCTCCCTTGCTGCAGTTTAAACCCATTATTTCTTGTCCTTTCCACAGCAGATGCAAAGAACAGATTATTCCTGTCCTCTGCTGCTGCCCTTTATGTCTTTGAGGACTTTCATCATGCCTTCCTCGCTCTCTTCTCCTTCAGACTAAACAAACCCTGATGTCACCAGCTTCTGCATCTTCCCCGGGTGCCAGCGCTGTGGGATGGGGTTTGCTCAGGCAGCTTCAATGGGTGAAGCTGTAACAGCATCTGCTCTGAGCCAGGGAGGGGCTGCTTCAAGCAGAGTTTTAACAGTTTTTTTAAATGATTATTTACTTTTCTGGAAGCTGTGGCCAGTGCTGTAACCTGCTTCCCACAGGGTCACCAGAGGGGTTCAGAGAGGTGGTGGTGCCTTCGTGCAATAGCTATGGAAACTGCAGAGCTGCTGAAGGTTGGGCTGGTCTCTGCTGTAAACAGAGGTGCCACATCTGCCACTAAGCAGGCTGAGGAGCTGCTGGCAAGGAGGTCAGTCCCTTGTGCTGGTGAATCCGTGGTGGCCTCACGTGGATGTGCCACGCTGGTGTGTTTTGTGGTAGCTCCTGGCAGAAGAAGACCCAGTGAGGAGAGCAGTTTGCCATCCCACTCATCCCCTGGGATGGAGCCCTTGGCACATCTGATGCCAGCCAGGGATGGATGTGTCTCACAAGGGATGGACAAACACCACCCCTGTCACCAAACCTGGTGGGATCCCAGGCTGCCTTCTCCATTCCCACCAACTCCCCCACCCCAATTGCCTATTTCCACCCACCTCTTGTGCTCCTGCCCTCCTATTTTTACCATCCCAACCCATCTCTCAGCTGCCTGGAGCTTCCCTGGAGCCACCCAACTCCTGCTGCTCCCCATCCCAGTGCTGACCCCTTGGTCTGCTCTTCGTTAAGCTGCAGCTCCAATTTCCATGTTTGCTATTTAATTGCAGACCCGCCTGACAGATCTCTTCCTCCCGTCAGCAGCGTGCAGTGTAATGATTGTTTTGTTTCTGACTGTCAGTTTTGCAGGAGGCAGTTTGCTGATGATTTGAGAGAGGAAATTTGGAGTTTTTCCACACCCACCCCTCTGTTCTTCTAGTTTTCTTAAATATATGTATAAAGTGTATTTTTCAGGCGTAGTAATTATTGATATTTAAGAGGGTTGGCATCCATACCCCTTCTCCCCACATCCCTGCAGTGATGAGTGTGGTTTACTGGAATTTGGGATCTTTATACCCTGTACTCCAGGCATTTTATCAAAGCATCAGCTGGAAGGATGAGAACTCCTGGTTCTTGTACAGTTTGGTCCATTCATGGGAAAAATCACTTAGGGAAGCACCGTGGCTTAGGAGCTCCTGGTATCCACCACCCATTCACGTGGGTTGCACTGTTATCTCCCTGGCTCCACGTGCAGGTGGGGAAGATCTTGGTTTCAATCCATCTGAGTGTAACAAGCAGTTCATCCCCCAACTCTTCTTTGGCTCATGTGATCCACCACTATTTTGTGGTCTGACATGATGGTTCACTGAGGTTTTCATTAGGGAAATCAATGAGCCATATCATCCTGGTGCTGTCTTGGTCATTGAAAAAGCATAAATAATGCTGAGACCCGTTGTGTCTCCAGGGCAACAGAAGCAACCATCAAACAGCTCTGCTTTCTGTGCTGAATACTCTAAATCTGTCATTTTAGCGAGTTCTGGGTTCAATAAACACCATCTCTTTATTTCTTTGCAGACCTTGGTTGCATGATTGTTAACACCACTCCTCACAATCCTGGTTGGGCTGGGAGAGGGGTGTTGATCCCACCTTGCTCTGGGGTTTGCGACTCCTTTGGCTCCAGGTGAAAACCCTCAGGTTTAGCCAGTAACTTGTGTGTGTGGCTGCTCTATATAATGAACGAGCTTAATTTTTCCTTCCATTGAGCCTGAAAAAATACTTGACAAGTTCCTTGGCTATCATGAGTTCTATTACCTTGGGATCTGGGCTCGCTGGCGGCAGCTATTAGCAGCTCTGATGGTGGCGTGGAGCCACCCTGCATCTGGGTGTGCTGGGTGGATGCTCACCCTGCAGATCCTGATGGATATGGAGATGTAGATGGGTTGTGGAGCTGGACGGTGCTGCCAAGTGCAGTGGTGGGCTTGTCCCCCAGCCCTGACCTTCTCTCATGTCTTCTCTTGGTTTACGATGAGAAGACATCGTAAACCAGCATAGCTTCTCCTCTCCTGCCTCCAGCCCTGCTGACAGGCTCTTTTTTTTCACCTCAAGATGCACACAAATTGTTTTTCTCT
The DNA here is from genome assembly GCF_000700745.2 of Antrostomus carolinensis. Taxonomy (NCBI): domain Eukaryota; kingdom Metazoa; phylum Chordata; class Aves; order Caprimulgiformes; family Caprimulgidae; genus Antrostomus; species Antrostomus carolinensis. The sequence continues at coordinate 9,335 of NW_010317831.1, forward strand.
TACAAAATTGCCAGCAATTCCACTCAGTGTGAACCCGGTAGCGAAGCATCTCGGGATTCCTCCCCCTGCCTCCTCCCTCCCTCCTCTCCTGCCATCTCCAGCTGCCCAATCTCCCTCGGGAGCTGTTTTCATCCCACTTTCTTCTCCGATTGGCAATGTTTGCCAAAGGGAAGGCACCTGTGTGTGAGAGCAAGAACATCTCCAGCTCCTTCCCTTCTCCTTGGCTAATGACAGCCTTCAACCCTGTGAGATGATGGATGAGGGAGAAGCAACCAGGCTGTCATGCCCATGTGGGTGAGGTTGTTGCCCAAAAGCCCTGAAGGTGGGTGTGCAGACCTCCTGCAGTGAGATGGGTTTTCCACGCTGCCTCCTCCGTGTCCAGCATCCATCCCCCGTGTTCTCATGGCTGCACCATCCCCGGAGTATGATTTATTTGCTGCATCTTCTCAACTCAAGTGGTATTGAACGGGCTTATTGGAGAGCTGGTTTCTAGACAGGTTGAAGTAGGAGTGGGAGCATGTAAGCACTTATTTTTATTTCTTTTATCTTTTTTTTTTTTTTTTTTTCCTTCCTTTTTCCCTGCTTGACTCTGAGCTTTTTAGGGACGAGATGCCAGGTCCTGGTGTTAGAGACTGACATTGTGAACAGAGCCAGATAAAATCCACCTGCCTACAAGGATCTGGTCAGTCCTGGTTTCTCCCCTCCCTGCCCTGTGTGTGCATCACACACTCCTCTGGTCTGCAGAACCTCTTGATGTCCAGCCCTGGATGTCCATGAAGCTCCTCAGCCCTTGTCCACAGCACCTTCTGCTCCTGAGCAGCCTGGGCTGTGGCTGCCAGAGCTCACACAGACCATACGGAATGGACACACCTTAGGATGATGAAGATATCTGATTTACTCTGCAAATTGGTACCCAGCTTTCATAAGAACACTAAAAAAGTCCCACAGGGCACAACAGCTTGTGATAGCCTCCCCACCACCCACCTTCCCCCAGCAGCAGGCAAGTATGGATCACCCAAAAATAGAGATGCCGAGTCCCAGAGGAAGCAGATGGCAGATGGGACTAGATCCCTGGCTATCAGGTTTTCTGTCAGTGCTTTAACTGTATGATCATCCTCTCTGCTGGGCTTTAAAGTATCATGCTCTTCCCTGTACAGAGGGGATAGACTCTGGCTGTTGGGTTAATGCCTCTGAGGGCTGCTTAGGAGTATGAGGACTTAGTGATGTGGAAGGTAGATTAGGGAGGTTTCTCCAACATTTTAAAGCTGTCATGCCTTTTGAGGTCTCCTTAAAGCAGAAGCCACATGAGGAGCAAGTGGGATTAGCTGGAAGAAACCAGGAGAGAGGAAGTGTAATGCCATACCTGAGCATCCCTGGGTTTCAAACAGAGCTTTAATATTTATGTCCTGAGGTAAAGATCTCCTCATAAAGCACTCGTTGGAGCAGTCTGGGTGATTTCCTCCTGCTGCTTATGGGTGATGGAAACCAGGTGAGATGCTGCCCAGGAGCATGGCTCTTGCCATCACAAGCTCCTTGGCAGAGCCTTGAGCCTTCACAAAGGACCAGTGAGCCAGGAACACCAGGGGTTTGCTGGTCCCACCATCTCCTCTTTTTATTTCTTGTTTTGTTCTGGGCATCAGCTGCTGGAAGGTATCTGACTGATGACTTTGTCTCCTGGCCAGGGGAGGGTTAAGGGGTAAGAACTGCCTTTCCTGGCTGCCTTCTGCTGGCCCCTGTGAACTGAAATTCAAATTAAATCTTCTGCAGCTCTGAGCTGTGTGCTGGCTGTGCAGACACAGCCCTGCTGCCTTCCAGGTGACTTTGTGCTGCAACTGGACTGTCACCTTTCCAGACAGACATTGCTTTTGAGATCCAGGTTGTTTCTGCATCAGTATAACAACAGAACACACAAAGCAACGTTCTGGGGCTCCCCTGTGCCCTCCCCATGGACCTGGTGCCCATTGGCAGCATCACGGACCTTGTAACCCTGGGCAGGGATGATGATGATGAAAGGCAGCACCTCGGTGGTGGTTTCACTTCTTTGGCTGCAGCCAAATGCAGTCACGTTCTCATTCCCCCCAGGGAACAGGGGCAAGAATTGGAAAGGTAAAAGTGAAAAAAATTGTGGGTTGAGATAAAAACAATTTACTAACTGAAATAAAATAATAATAAGGGTAAGAACAGACTATACAAATGAGTGATGCCCAGTACAATTGCTCATTGTTTGCCAACTGATGCCCAACTGTTCCCAGGCAGTGATCCTGGAGCAGAGACAGTTCCCAGACTGCAATCCTGGAAGAGCAATCCTGAGTGATCCTCGAGAGAATCCCCAGCTTTCTGGTCAACCCTCATTAATATACTGAATGTGATCTGATATGGAGTATCTCATTGGCATATTCAGATGCCAATTTTGGGGTTTGCTAATTACTAAGTTTCCCCCCCTCTCAGTCCTTTGCACCTGCAAAACACGACAGCCAAACACGACAACCTTGGGCTCCAGCAACAGCTAAAATCATCAGTATGTGTCAAAGAGGCTCTCATAACAAATCCCACACTGAAACCAAGCCACAGTTATTCCAGCTGCTAAGAAGAAAATTAACTCTATCCCAGTGAAACCAGGACAACCTCCCACCCTGGGAATAGCAGCTGGCTCCTGCCTGTGACCGCTTCACACCTCTGGCAAACACCGGGGATGTGGAGACCCATGGGCAGACCCATGGAAGGTGCTCATCCTCTGGACCTGGGCATGCAGCCCTGGAGCAGGTAGGATCACTGTGAGTTGGCTGTGGTGGGTGTTCTTGCTCGAGACAAGAAAGTACAGGCTGCCTCCATCCTTGGCTTTGCTATCACAGGAAACAAACTTTGATTTCAGCAGTGACTGCGTCCAGGATTTAATTAGCTCTGGCTGGTGAGCCCAACCCTGATAAGATCACATTGAAGGGAAATGTGATTGGCGTTTCTATCTTAAATAGCATCATATCAGGAAGTCCTTTGGGGCTTAGCTGTGTGCAGGGAGCAGGCAGGGTCAGGAGCGTGCGAGTGTCTGTGCTCCTGCCCCGCTGACGCATTCCCACACTTTTTGGGGGGTGGTTTTTGGTTTAGTTTTCTAACTTTCCTTCTCTTTGCAGGTGATGCTCCCCAGCGTAGGGCTCTGAGCTCTGGCAGGAGGGAGCAATGAGCCTTTCTCTCCATGCAGGCTGTGCCACCTTGGTCATGATCTAAGCTAAGTTCTGCCACATGGGTCCTGGTGTGGAGTGAGCTGAGCTCGCTGGTGCTCTGCAGCTCCCTCTGCATCACCTATCTGATTCCTGTTCCTCATCCTCTCCAGCTCATGGGGCTGGAACATCATCTTCTCAGCCTCTTAAATACCTACAGCCAGGCAGGCTCTGCTCTGCCAGCCCATGTTTGCTAATTCCTGGGGACTGCAGAGGCTCTTATCCCTGTCGGAGCTGTGGAAATGCCCTTTCCAGCTGCTATCCTGGGGATCAGCCTGTCTGGATTTAAAGGTTCAGTCTGGGGGTGGCGGTTGCTGCACTTCAGGAAAACAAGGGAGGAAAAGGTCCATGGAGCTGCTTTCCTCAGGGCTCACCAGCTCCTTGCAAATTCCTCTTAGAAATGGATTCAGCATCCAGGTGGCTTTGCCTGTCTCTCCATCCTCTTCCCAGTTTAAGGGAGTTTCTCTCCAGCTGAAGGAGAGAGGCCAGGGTGAGGGAGCTGGGGAGGAAGGTATTTTCCTGTATAAATCAGATGGAGAAAGTACCAGGAGCACAGGAAGGTGCTGCTGCCTTTGAGAGATGCAGTCAGCTAGCTTTAGCTTTTCAGGAAAAGATTTTTTTTTCCCCATTCTGTGCTTTTTTGACTTTTCAAAAGTTTTCCTCATTTCTACTGGGATGAACCCAAGTTTTCTAGACATCTTTGCCAAAAAACCTTCTTTTTTTTCTTTTTTTCTTTTTTTTTGTATGGCAGGAGAGATAATCAACCATATTTGAATTGCCAAGTCTAGATCAGTGAGTCAGTGGGAAGTAAGAAGAAAAACTCATGCATTGCTCCTGTTGCTTATCGACTGCTGTGGAGTGTGTCATCCCAAACTGCCACCCGTCTCCTCACCCTCCTGGGGCCAGCACAGCACGGTGCTGGGGGAAAATGGACTTTGGGCATGCTTCAGTATCGACCAGAAACCTGGCTTTGGGCAGAATCGACCTGTCTCTGTTAACTCATGTGCAAAAGGCAGATCCCTGTCACCTCCTTCACTCTCTTGCTTCTGTGATTTGCAGTCCCAGGGTGTTGCTTGAAATGGCACCGGCTCCTTGATCTCCAGCTGGGGACACCCTTGGGACCCTGAGCTTTGCAGTGGGGCACGGTTGAGCTGCTGGCATTGGGGACTTCATCCTCAAAATTTGAAGAAACATGTCTTTCTCATCTAGCAAGCCACTGACGTGTCTCCTACCTCTTCTGACCCAGATTTCTGGTTCCTTCTGCTACAGAAATAGCCTTCAAACTCACTCTTTTTAGACATTTCCACCTCCCCAGCTCTCCCAGCGTGGTCGTCCTGTGCAGCGCGTGATTCACAGGCTCTCCCTGCACCCTCCCACCCAGGGCAGCCCCTCCTCACCAATGAGCTGGGGGTGTGGACATCACAGGCTGCCCAAGGTCCCTCTGGATTGAAGCAGAGAAAATTCTGCTTTAGGAGAGCGAGGATCTGGAGAAATCCAAGTTGTTACTGGTCGCAGGGAGTTCTGTGAGGCTTTAGGGGGCAAAGGGTCCACACATAACACAGAAAGATGTTGAATCTGGGATGAAAAGGGAGGGTCCTGACTCTGGACCTCTTTTCCTCCCCTTTCCTTTTCTCCTTCATCCTTATCCCTCCATTGCCCTCCTCCTCAGATTTCCATACATAATGCATCAACAATTCTTTGCCCACCCAGCACTTGAGGAGACAAACCTGTCCACTGGCTGATGAAAGATGGTGCCTCCTCTTTAACACCAGACTGGGAAGCTGGGCACAATCTGCAAAAATTTGGTGCAATTCACAGCATGTCCCACCCTCCTCCTCCTCCTCCTCACAGCCAGGGAGAGGGCAGCCCCAGTTCCCTGGCTGAGCTGGAGAGACTGGGCTGGGGATTGGAATTGGGGCTCCAGCCTCAGTTACCCCATGGGACCTTCTCTGGGTTCTCTGCTGTAAATTTTGGGCAACTCTAGGTCACTCCTCCTCGCATGGGTGGCAGGAGGCAGGTGTCCTCGCAGATGGTTTGGAGGGTATCTGGTACATGGGTGCCTCGTTCAGCCCCAAAACCTGCTGGCTGTGGAGTGGGATTACAAGTCGTGGTCACATCTGTCCTCGGTTGCCATGGAGACTTTTCCTCTTCCCGATGCCCAGAGGGAAGCAGCGGATAACGGCAGCAACAGGGACAAGGAGCCTCGCGCCTGGTGGCCTCTGCATCCGGACATCCCAGAGCACGTGAGATGCAGCGTCCCCTTCACAACCCAATTCCAGCTCCAGCCACTGGCTGAAATTAATGTGCATTTAATCATAGAATCATAGAATGGTTTGGGTTGGAAGGGACCTTAAAGCTCATCCAGTCCCAACCCCCCTGCCATCAGCAGGGACACCTTCCACTAGACCAGGTTGCTCAAAGCCTCATCCAGCCTGGCCTTCAACACTTCCAGGGAGGAGCAGCCACAGCTTCTCTGGGCAACCTGGGACACTGTCTCACCACCCTCACAGTGAAGAACTTCTTCCTAATATCTAATCTAAACCTCCCCTCTTTCAGTTTAAACCCATTTCCCCTTGTTTTGTCATTAACTGCCTTTATGAAAAGTCCTTCCCCAGCTTTCTTGTAGGCAAATGTACATTTCTATCCAGCAGTCACTATTCCTGGGCCAATCCCTGAGGATTCAGACATGCTATCCAGATGTGCAGCCATAGGTACAGCTGTATGTCACCTGGGTGCCACGGTGGGTGAGCCTCGACGCTGGCGTGACCATGGGTGGGCAAGGATCTGGCTCAGAGCTTGGGGTCTGGGTTTCCACATTGAAGCTGAAGTTTTTTCCTTTCCTAAGAAAGAAGCTGAGGGTCCAAACTCTCTGTCCAAGGCATCTTTTCTTTCAATATTTGAATTCCTGCAGTTTCAGCCCTATCCTCTTCAAGCCACTGAAGGTTATCACCTCCTTCCACTGCCCACCTCCATGGAGGATGGTGTGGTCATCCCTCTCCACATGCCTGGATTTGCTGTGGGATGAGGTTTGCTCAGTCTTCAGAGCTTGCTGAGCACATATGAGCTTCACAGACCAGTTCCCAGTGGAAATCAGGCACTGACAGGCTCCGAGAGGGACCGTCAGCTTCCTCACACACTCCAGATGGGAAGGAACATGCAGGCACCAAAGGGTCCCTTTCTGAGACAATAAAATCTATTTGCTGCTGGTGGCTTTACTTATAAACATCTGCCAATACATATATCATTGTACTGTCAGGAAGCCCTCACCAGTCACTGTGAAATCGGGCAGCCAGCCAGCTCCTCCTGGTTTTATCCCTGGGTGGGGCAGGCTGGGGAATTTATTCAAGTTCTACAATATTTCCCCTTTTCCAGATTGTTTTTCTTGTTTGTCCAACTCATTCCTGGAGTGCTCCAGCCTCTTCCCTGCACTCCCAGAGGGAGATTTCCATGGGCTGAGGCAGCTGGGGCCAAGCTGAAGGGATCTGGCAAAGCCCTTTCCCTTGCTCTGTGCCTGTTTTCCTGGTTTTAGGTTTAGAAGAGGAATAATATGGATTTTATTGAGAGGCTGAAGCATTACAGGTGTGATTCTGCTGTTCTTTGCCCATGATGGGACTGCTCAGGAGTGGGAAATCTGGGTAGAACCCTGTGGAAACAGGTTTTTTTAGAAGGAAAAGTGGTTGACTGGTGGCAATATGGGAATGTAAAGGTTTTCTTAAGCTTTCCAGGTGGATTTCAGAAGAAGACAGAGTGTGTCTGGAGGAAGGGGAATGGAAAAGGCTCATCCCCAAGCCTGCGTGTGATGGGATGAAGATGCGAGGGCTTGTGCGTGACTGGGTGTGTTATAAATGGAGCGTGTGGCTGCGTGGCCAGCGTGGGCGAGGGGCTGGGCGCGCGGGTGAATGTGAGCCTGTGCCGAGGGGACAGATGTGTGTGGGATGGCTCCGTGTGAAGCTATATTAAAAATATGAGCCAGGCAGACTCTGGTGCTTCAGATGCTCAGGCTTTGCTGCAAAGTTTCCCAGGAGAAGGAAGGAGGATGGTGCTGGAGGGCAGGGCTGAGCCTGAGACATCTTCAACTTAGCTCATTTCTGCTCCCCACCTGCTTTTGGAATCGGTCATCATCCAGTTCTAGGGTCACCAACATCAGGACATAGAGCTACTGGAGCCACTCCAGAGGAGGCCACGAGGATGATCCAAGGGCTGGAGCAGCTCTGCTGTGAGGACAGGCTGAGAGAGTTGGGGCTGTTGAGCCTGGAGAAGAGAAGGCTCCAGGGAGATCTTACAGTGGCCTCCCAGTACCTGAAGGGGCTCCGGGAAGGGTGGGGAAGGTCTTTGGCCAAGGGCAGGGAGTGACAGGACAAGGGGTGATGGCTTGAAACTGGAAGAGGGGAGATGGAGATGAGGTGTGAGGAAGAAATTCTTTGGTGTGAGGGTGGTGAGACAGTGTCCCAGGTTGGGCAGAGAAGCTGTGGCTGCTCCTCCCTGGAAGTGTTGAAGGCCAGGTTGGATGAGGCTTTGAGCAACCTGGTCTAGTGGAAACTCCTCAGAGCAAACCCCTCCCCAGGCTGGCAAGGACTCAGGTGATACTCAGGGTGCTCAGGTGATGCTCATACCAATACCCCCATTTCCAGCCATTTCCAGCTGCTTGGTTCCTCCCCTTGGGTGGAGCTGGTGGGTTTTAAGGACAGGGCACAGACAAACTTGGGCTCTTTTTTTTTTTAATGAGCATGTTGGTGGGGGGTAGGCTTGGCCCTGCCTGCTGTGAAGCACCCTGGTAACAGGGGATGTGATTCTCCAGTGAAGTGGGTGGCGGATTCAGACTGGTAAGATGAAAACCCTTTTTTGGTGGCTGTGTACATTGGGAGCTCATTGTTGAGACCAAGAAAAAGGTTCTTGTAGGATGAATCAGAGGATCCTATTGGCATCTTGGGGTGCTGGATCTGCAGGTGTGCTCTGACCTGGCCTGGGTGAGGAGTTGAGATGGGATGTGAGGAAGAATTTCTTTGCTGAAAGGGTTCTGAGGCATTGGAAGGGGTTGCCCAGGGCAGTGGTGGAGTCCCCATCCCTGGAGGGATTGAAGAGTCGTGTAGACACAGTGCTGAGGGACATGGGTTAGTTGGGGACTGGTCAGTGTTGGGTTCATGGTTGGACTCAATGAGCTTAAAGGGCTCTTCTAATCCAGGAAGTTCTGTGTGTGAGGTGGTGGCACTGACCCCCACCCCTCTGTGAAGTGACATTTGTGGCTCTTTGCAGGGACCAGGTGCCAGGAGCTCCTGCTCCCCAAAACCTTTGTCATGTGCTGGAGCAGGAGGTGTGAGCTTCCCTGAGCTGCCCGGCAGAGGAGAGAGGATGAGGATGGCTTAGTTCATGGGCAGAGCTAATTAAAGACAAGGAGCACCCAAATGTCATCCTGTGGCTGATGCTTCAAAGGAGTTTTGAGGACAAGTCAGACAAAAAAAGAAACGTATGATAAATAATTGAACATTTAGGCTCAGCTTTCATGTTCCTCCCATCCAGTCTGGTGACGCAGGGACCTTGAGCCCCTTCTGCAGGGCTGGGGGGGTTCAGGAGCAGGGGGGTGAAACGGCGACTGTGCTGCTGTGAGGCTGTGGCCAAGCTGGGGACAACGGGAGGAGGTTTAGGAGCCTTTTTTCCCCACTGTCCTTCTTTTCTTGGAAAGGAAAAAAGCTGTAGGTCTGTGCAGTGGGGTTGGTGGTGAGGGTGGTTTGGGGGGCACTGGGAGCAGAGAGAGTGGGATCCCATGGGATCCTGTTCCCACAGCTCTCGTGTGGATGGGAGACGTTGGCTCTCACTGAAGCGCCAGCACCCGACGTCGTGTGGTTTTACATGATATCTGCTTTCCTTCTCAAATTAAATTCCTCTCTTGTGGCTGCAGGACCTTCCCTCTCCCTTCCCCTTTTGCAAAGCCTCAGAAAACAGAAATAAATAGATTTACACTCTTGCCGGCTTCCTTCCAAGAAGCCTTAGATATTTTGAGGTCACTCCCATGATTTCGGGTGAGGGATGGCTCGTGCCCCCTGCCCACGGTGTTGGCTGCTGTTGGGGAACCCCCCAGGGGCCACGACTGCCCTGTCCTGCCCTGCTGACCCCTGGCAGGGTGTTTGGGGAGGGGGGTGTCAACCCAACCTCATCCCCAGGACTGGTCTCTCGTGCACATGTTTTTAATGGGTTTTTGAAAACAGGAGATTGCCTCGTGGTATCTTGCATACAAGGTTACTGGAAGGAGACCAGCAAAGGTCTCTAACCTCTCTGCTGATGAGGATGAAGTGCTTGTTTAATACATTTTAGCTTTCAAATATTTCTCCTTAATGTGTTTTTGAAATGACTGGAGCCCTGATGGGAATATGTAACTTGTTAGGAAATAGATGTGCCGATTAGACTGCATTTCAGCTCGTTTAGAGACGTTTCACTGCCTCACTTGGATCTGCCGTGATCAAAACCCTCGTGTCTCCACGAGCTGTGGAGTCGGGGAGCTCTCAGCTGCCATCATCCCGTGTGCTGGGTTGGGTCTTGCTGGTGCCAAGCACATTGGGCTTCATGGGTGGTGTGGGTACATTGTCACAGCATCAATGGGTTCATGTCAGGGTGTCTTGGTCCTTCCCAGCTGCTTGGTTTTATGCCCAGATACCCCAAAATGTCTCTAATCTGCTCCTTGGTGGCCTGGGTGACCCTCACCATGGGAGGGAGCAGTTTGCACCTCTCTTCTTCAACTTCCACCTGATTCTCTGTACAAAGGAAATCTCCCCCTGGCTTCACACCCAGCAGTGGTGTGGAATGTGCCGTGGGAAACCCCAGGGCCTGTGGGAAGGGCAGGATCTGTCCCACGCAGGTCACCTCCAGGTGCCTGGGTGTGGGATGGCCCTGTGGGGTGGCCGTGTTCCCCTCAGGCTTCAGATGGTTCAGAATTTCCTGGTGGCATCTCTCACAGAATGGCAGATTAGGATTTGGTATTAAATTAGAGACTTTTAATGCCAGGAGGAACTTTAGCTCCTCTAATCTGCCTAGCAGCGAGACACAGACCAGAGGATTTAATTAAGGTTATAAACACTTCACCTCTTGTTACATCTCTGAAGTGCTCCCTGGTCTAAGAGCAACTCTTTCTGTTCCTATTTTTCATTCATCTTTTTCCTCCATCTCTCCTGTCTCCCACCAGCAGGTAGAGCTCCCCTTCTCCCCATCTCCCACCTCAGCAAGATGGGGTGCAAGGTGACCACGAGGTGTGTTTGGGGATGATGGGGCTGTCTGGGACCATGGGATGAGCTCGCTGGGGTTCCTCACTGAGCAGGGAGAGGCAGCACATTGCTGGGTTCTCTTGGTAAGGGGATGCCAGCCAGGGTAAGGGGTCAGTGGGGCACCTTCATGTACCTATCACACTGGGAGGCTGCTCTGCCCCTGGACCACAGGTGCTCAGAGTCTGTGGCTGGTCCCCACCATGGTGGGCATGGCTGGGGGGACTGAGCCCTGGTGCCATCAGAGCTTTGCTGGCTGCTTGTGCAGGGAATTGACCCTTGGCAAATGAAGGACAAGCTGTGTCACTGCATTAGCTGCCAGTCCCCCGGGGCCAGGTATGGTCACAGAATCACCCGGATTGGAAAAGTCCTTTAAGATCATTCAGTCCAACCATGAACCCAACACTGACCAGTCCCTGACTAACCCATGTCCCTCAGCGCTATGTCTACACGACTCTTCAATCCCTCCAGGGATGGGGGCTCCACCACTGCCCTGGGCAACCCCTTCTGATGCCTGATGCCTGCTGGCACCATTTCCACCACCCTTTTTTCTTCATTCCCCCTCCCCACCCACCTTTCCAGCAGAAGTGATGCCGCTGCCCACGCGGGACCGTGACAGGATGTCACCCACCCCACCCCTCTCCCAAGACTTGTACACACACTATTTTCCCATCCCCTCTCCAGGTACGTAACACCTTGTGAAGGCTCCTCCTGCTCATCACCCAGGGCTGCCTCTCCTGCGCATCCCCCATGGGTCCAGCTGCCTCTCCCAATGTCAGCAGGTGACAGCACATGGTGACAACTGCATGCCACCCCTATGGCTCCTGGCATTTTTTCTAGCCACCTTGTCCCCGAATAAAACATAGGGGGCCTTTAAGAGGGAGAGGAGAGGGGGAGCCGTCTCCCCGCACATTAATCTCTCATGAGCTAATGTGTTTTTCCCATTTGTTCCTTTGTACATCGCCGAGCCGCGCGCTCCCACGCGCGCACACACGCACCCCTCCGGCGCGCTCTCGCTCGCACTCGCTCGCTCGCACTCCTGCCGCCGTCTCCCATGGTTGGTTGGGCCTGAGCCCCTTCTCTGAGAGAAAGGAAAGAAAAGAAAGCGAGCAAGCGGAGCAGAAATGGGGAATACACCCTCTCAAGGCATGTCACTCTCACTATGTGCATCCATTCTTAAGTAGCAGGTATTTTTTTTATTTGTGTGTTGTTTTTATTTATTTTTCTTCTCCCTCCACATCACCAGGGCAGTGATGCTGATACCCAGAAGAGGGGGGTGGGGGGAACAAAAGAAATAATCACTGCTCCCAGTGCTGGAGTTTACTGGCTGTGAACTGACACCCAGGAAGGGTGTGTGTGGGGTTGGGATGCTCTGGAGTGATGTGTGTGGGGATACGGTA